>NW_027664267.1:1087500-1342500 GCF_963264785.1 Psittacula echo
GACTGGGAGGTAGAAGTTCTCCTGCCCTGACACCTTCTCAGCACCTCTGACACCAGCAGCTCCTGCACACAGAAGGCTCCTGCTTCGCCCCCAGCACCTCTGCAGGCAGAGCTCAGCTCCAAGCACAGGAACAAGCCCAGCGCCTCCTCCTCACCCAGCCCCTGCTCCTACAGCTGGGATGGCACCAGCACATCTCCTGACAGCTTCTCCTCCCTTTAGAGCATGCACCCACCATGTGTTTCAAGGCAACACTAAAACAGGATTGCAAAGTCAAAGAACATGTACCTGGATGCGCAGGGCAGCCACGGGAAATGCAGCCTCCCGAGGGAGGGGTCTCCTCTGCACTGGTTCCTGCAGGGCTCTGGCTCCTTAAATAGCCCACGCTCAGCGTGGGGGCCCCGTCACAATGGGTGTCTCCACAGCGACCGCCAGGGCTTTGTGATGGCTTCAGAACATGCAACTCTGTCTGAGGACAGGTGAGCAGTCAACAGAGAGTTGATGGGTCAGGTTTAAAGGGAGAACAGCCATGGGAGACATTACTGTGGGCATCTGCTAGAGACCACCTGATCAAGAGGACTCTGTGGATGAAGCACTCTACAGACAGATAGGAAGAGCCTCACGCTCGCAGGCCCTTGTTCTCATGGGGGACTTCAACCACCCTGACATCTGTTGGAGCAATGCTACGGCCCAGCACAAGCAATCCAGGAGGTTCCTCGATTGTGTGGAAGATAACTTCCTTCTGCAAGTAATAGAGGAGCCGACAAGGAGGGGTGCCATGCCAGACCTCATGCTCACCAACAGGGAAGGGCTCATTGGAAATGTGACACTCCAGAGCAGCCTTGGTTGCAGCCATCATGAGATGGTCGAATTTGAGATCCTCAGCACAGTGAGAAGAGCGTGCAGCGAGCTCACTGCCCTGGACTTCAAGAGAGCAGACTTTGGCCTCTTCAGGAACCTGCTTAGGAAGGTTCCATGGGATATAGCCCTAGAGGGCAGGGGAGCCCAAGGTTGTTGGTTGATATTCAAGGATCTCCTACTACAAGCTCAAGAGTATTGCATCGCAACTAGAAGGAAGTGCAGCAGGACGGCCAGGAGACCTGACTGGATGGATAAGGAGCTGCTGAGGAAACTTGGAAGGAAAAAAAAGGCTTATAAAAGGTGGAAGCAAGGACAGGCAGTCTGGGAAGAATACAGGGATGTTGTCTGAGAAGCTATGGACCAGGTTAGGAAAGCTAAGGCCCAGTTAGAATTAAACTTGGCTAGGGGTGTGAAAGATAACAGGAAGGGATTCTATAGTTACATTGCAAATGAAAGATAGGGTAGGGACAACGTAGGCCCCCTCCAGAAACTATCAAGAGAACTGGCTACCCTAGATTTGCAGACGGCTGAGGTTCTTCATGACTTCTTTGCCTCTGTCTTCACTGGCAAAGGCTCTGACCGCACCACCCAAGTCTTGGAATGCAGACACAGGGAATGTGAGAATAAAGACCCTAGGCCCACTGTAGGAGAGGATCTGGTTTGAGACCATCCTAAAAACCTAAACGTACACAAGCCCATGGGACCTGGACATCCATCTGCGGGTCCTGAAGGAGCTGGCAAATGAAGTTGCTAAGACACTGGCCATCATATTTGAAAAATCATGGCACTCAGGTGAAGTTCCTGATGACTGGAGAAAGGGAAATATGACCCCATTTTTCAAGAAGGGGAAAATGGATGAGCCAGGGAATTACAGACCAGTCAGTCTCACCTTTCCTCAGTCCTCAGTCTCCTCTCAGCACCTGAGGTTCACGGACTCAATCCAAATACACCATGGGGCTCATGAAAACCTTTGGGATTTGTCAAGCCTTGCAGATTGCACAGCACATTTTAGGATTCCGAGTGCAGGAAGATTGCAAAGGGCAACGGATAAAAGTTATTTTGAATTTTTTTTTCTTACTTTTCAGTTTAGAAATTTCTGTGACTTCAGGAATGCCTGGCACAGGGATCACTAGAACCTGCCAGCACCCCTCCTGCCTTCCGCAATGCCCAGTGGGCTTGCGTGGGCCTTGACTGTCCCCTTGTGCTGAGCTCCCAGTGACAGATTTACAGGAGGGTGAAAATTTCTGAAACCGTTCTAGCAGTGATTATATTTGAAAAGTTTGTAGTTTGCAAAGAAAGCCTTTGTACATATGTTAAAATTTTGTAACTTTGCTGTTCTGTATTTTAGGTACTGTTCCAGTAGGTGATTGTGTTTAGAAATCATAAATCAATAGAGAAGCTTCATACGCTGAATCCTGCAGTTGGGTGGGTTTGTATCTTAGGTACTTTATAACTAAAGGCTACAATGGTGACTTTAGGAATAGAGACAAATATACCCTAACCCTAACCCTAACCCTAACCCCCTAACCCTAACCCCTAACCCTAACCCTAACCCTAACCCTAACCCCTAACCCTAACAGTAACCCTAACCCCCTAACCCTAACCCTAACCCCTAACCCTAACCCTAACAGTAACCCTAACCCCCTAACCCTAACCCCCTAACCCTAACCCTAACACCCTAACCCTAACCCTAACCCTAACCCTCATCATCCTCCTTATCTACACAGAGAAACCAAGGGAGTCCCCCTGACAGATCCCATGGACTGTCCGAGGCAGCAGGCTCTGACTGGGAGGTAGAAGTTCTCCTGCCCTGACACCTTCTCAGCACCTCTGACACCAGCAGCTCCTGCACACAGAAGGCTCCTGCTTCGCCCCCAGCACCTCTGCAGGCAGAGCTCAGCTCCAAGCACAGGAACAAGCCCAGCGCCTCCTCCTCACCCATCCCCTGCTCCTACAGCTGGGATGGCACCAGCACATCTCCTGACAGCTTCTCCTCCCTTTAGAGCACGCACCCACCATGTGTTTCAAGGCAACACTAAAACAGGATTGCAAAGTCAAAGAACATGTACCTGGATGCGCAGGGCAGCCACGGGAAATGCAGCCTCCCGAGGGAGGGGTCTCCTCTGCACTGGTTCCTGCAGGGCTCTGGCTCCTTAAATAGCCCACGCTCAGCGTGGGGGCCCCGTCACAATGGGTGTCTCCACAGCGACCGCCAGGGCTTTGTGATGGCTTCAGAACATGCAACTCTGTCTGAGGACAGGTGAGCAGTCAACAGAGAGTTGATGGGTCAGGTTTAAAGGGAGAACAGCCATGGGAGACATTACTGTGGGCATCTGCTAGAGACCACCTGATCAAGAGCACTCTGTGGATGAAGCACTCTACAGACAGATAGGAAGAGCCTCACGCTCGCAGGCCCTTGTTCTCATGGGGGACTTCAACCACCCTGACATCTGTTGGAGCAATGCTACGGCCCAGCACAAGCAATCCAGGAGGTTCCTCGATTGTGTGGAAGATAACTTCCTTCTGCAAGTAATAGAGGAGCCGACAAGGAGGGGTGCCATGCCAGACCTCATGCTCACCAACAGGGAAGGGCTCATTGGAAATGTGACACTCCAGAGCAGCCTTGGTTGCAGCCATCATGAGATGGTCGAATTTGAGATCCTCAGCACAGTGAGAAGAGCGTGCAGCGAGCTCACTGCCCTGGACTTCAAGAGAGCAGACTTTGGCCTCTTCAGGAACCTGCTTAGGAAGGTTCCATGGGATATAGCCCTAGAGGGCAGGGGAGCCCAAGGTTGTTGGTTGATATTCAAGGATCTCCTACTACAAGCTCAAGAGTATTGCATCGCAACTAGAAGGAAGTGCAGCAGGACGGCCAGGAGACCTGACTGGATGGATAAGGAGCTGCTGAGGAAACTTGGAAGGAAAAAAAAGGCTTATAAAAGGTGGAAGCAAGGACAGGCAGTCTGGGAAGAATACAGGGATGTTGTCTGAGAAGCTATGGACCAGGTTAGGAAAGCTAAGGCCCAGTTAGAATTAAACTTGGCTAGGGGTGTGAAAGATAACAGGAAGGGATTCTATAGTTACATTGCAAATGAAAGATAGGGTAGGGACAACGTAGGCCCCCTCCAGAAACTATCAAGAGAACTGGCTACCCTAGATTTGCAGACGGCTGAGGTTCTTCATGACTTCTTTGCCTCTGTCTTCACTGGCAAAGGCTCTGACCGCACCACCCAAGTCTTGGAATGCAGACACAGGGAATGTGAGAATAAAGACCCTAGGCCCACTGTAGGAGAGGATCTGGTTTGAGACCATCCTAAAAACCTAAACGTACACAAGTCCATGGGACCTGGACATCCATCTGCGGGTCCTGAAGGAGCTGGCAAATGAAGTTGCTAAGACACTGGCCATCATATTTGAAAAATCATGGCACTCAGGTGAAGTTCCTGATGACTGGAGAAAGGGAAATATGACCCCATTTTTCAAGAAGGGGAAAATGGATGAGCCAGGGAATTACAGACCAGTCAGTCTCACCTTTCCTCAGTCCTCAGTCTCCTCTCAGCACCTGAGGTTCACGGACTCAATCCAAATACACCATGGGGCTCATGAAAACCTTTGGGATTTGTCAAGCCTTGCAGATTGCACAGCACATTTTAGGATTCCGAGTGCAGGAAGATTGCAAAGGGCAACGGATAAAAGTTATTTTGAATTTTTTTTTCTTACTTTTCAGTTTAGAAATTTCTGTGACTTCGGGAATGCCTGGCACAGGGATCACTAGAACCTGCCAGCACCCCTCCTGCCTTCCGCAATGCCCAGTGGGCTTGCGTGGGCCTTGACTGTCCCCTTGTGCTGAGCTCCCAGTGACAGATTTACAGGAGGGTGAAAATTTATGAAACCGTTCTAGCAGTGATTATATTTGAAAAGTTTGTAGTTTGCAAAGAAAGCCTTTGTACATATGTTAAAATTTTGTAACTTTGCTGTTCTGTATTTTAGGTACTGTTCCAGTAGGTGATTGTGTTTAGAAATCATAAATCAATAGAGAAGCTTCATACGCTGAATACTGCAGTTGTGTTGGTTTGTATCTTAGGTACTTTATAACTAAAGGCTACAATGGTGACTTTAGGAATAGAGACAAATATAACCTAACCCTAACCCTAACCCTAACCCTAACCCCCTAACCCTAACCCCCTAACCCTAACCCTAACCCTAACCCTAACCCTAAGCCTAACCCCTAACCCCTAACCCTAACCCTAACCCCTAACCCTAACCCTAACAGTAACCCTAACCCCCTAACCCTAACCCCCTAACCCTAACCCTAACACCCTAACCCTAACCCTCATCATCCTCCTTATCTACACAGAGAAACCAAGGGAGTCCCCCTGACAGATCCCATGGACTGTCCGAGGCAGCAGGCTCTGACTGGGAGGTAGAAGTTCTCCTGCCCTGACACCTTCTCAGCACCTCTGACACCAGCAGCTCCTGCACACAGAAGGCTCCTGCTTCGCCCCCAGCACCTCTGCAGGCAGAGCTCAGCTCCAAGCACAGGAACAAGCCCAGCGCCTCCTCCTCACCCATCCCCTGCTCCTACAGCTGGGATGGCACCAGCACATCTCCTGACAGCTTCTCCTCCCTTTAGAGCACGCACCCACCATGTGTTTCAAGGCAACACTAAAACAGGATTGCAAAGTCAAAGAACATGTACCTGGATGCGCAGGGCAGCCACGGGAAATGCAGCCTCCCGAGGGAGGGGTCTCCTCTGCACTGGTTCCTGCAGGGCTCTGGCTCCTTAAATAGCCCACGCTCAGCGTGGGGGCCCCGTCACAATGGGTGTCTCCACAGCGACCGCCAGGGCTTTGTGATGGCTTCAGAACATGCAACTCTGTCTGAGGACAGGTGAGCAGTCAACAGAGAGTTGATGGGTCAGGTTTAAAGGGAGAACAGCCATGGGAGACATTACTGTGGGCATCTGCTAGAGACCACCTGATCAAGAGCACTCTGTGGATGAAGCACTCTACAGACAGATAGGAAGAGCCTCACGCTCGCAGGCCCTTGTTCTCATGGGGGACTTCAACCACCCTGACATCTGTTGGAGCAATGCTACGGCCCAGCACAAGCAATCCAGGAGGTTCCTCGATTGTGTGGAAGATAACTTCCTTCTGCAAGTAATAGAGGAGCCGACAAGGAGGGGTGCCATGCCAGACCTCATGCTCACCAACAGGGAAGGGCTCATTGGAAATGTGACACTCCAGAGCAGCCTTGGTTGCAGCCATCATGAGATGGTCGAATTTGAGATCCTCAGCACAGTGAGAAGAGCGTGCAGCGAGCTCACTGCCCTGGACTTCAAGAGAGCAGACTTTGGCCTCTTCAGGAACCTGCTTAGGAAGGTTCCATGGGATATAGCCCTAGAGGGCAGGGGAGCCCAAGGTTGTTGGTTGATATTCAAGGATCTCCTACTACAAGCTCAAGAGTATTGCATCGCAACTAGAAGGAAGTGCAGCAGGACGGCCAGGAGACCTGACTGGATGGATAAGGAGCTGCTGAGGAAACTTGGAAGGAAAAAAAAGGCTTATAAAAGGTGGAAGCAAGGACAGGCAGTCTGGGAAGAATACAGGGATGTTGTCTGAGAAGCTATGGACCAGGTTAGGAAAGCTAAGGCCCAGTTAGAATTAAACTTGGCTAGGGGTGTGAAAGATAACAGGAAGGGATTCTATAGTTACATTGCAAATGAAAGATAGGGTAGGGACAACGTAGGCCCCCTCCAGAAACTATCAAGAGAACTGGCTACCCTAGATTTGCAGACGGCTGAGGTTCTTAATGACTTCTTTGCCTCTGTCTTCACTGGCAAAGGCTCTGACCGCACCACCCAAGTCTTGGAATGCAGACACAGGGAATGTGAGAATAAAGACCCTAGGCCCACTGTAGGAGAGGATCTGGTTTGAGACCATCCTAAAAACCTAAACGTACACAAGTCCATGGGACCTGGACATCCATCTGCGGGTCCTGAAGGAGCTGGCAAATGAAGTTGCTAAGACACTGGCCATCATATTTGAAAAATCATGGCACTCAGGTGAAGTTCCTGATGACTGGAGAAAGGGAAATATGACCCCATTTTTCAAGAAGGGGAAAATGGATGAGCCAGGGAATTACAGACCAGTCAGTCTCACCTTTCCTCAGTCCTCAGTCTCCTCTCAGCACCTGAGGTTCACGGACTCAATCCAAATACACCATGGGGCTCATGAAAACCTTTGGGATTTGTCAAGCCTTGCAGATTGCACAGCACATTTTAGGATTCCGAGTGCAGGAAGATTGCAAAGGGCAACGGATAAAAGTTATTTTGAATTTTTTTTTCTTACTTTTCAGTTTAGAAATTTCTGTGACTTCGGGAATGCCTGGCACAGGGATCACTAGAACCTGCCAGCACCCCTCCTGCCTTCCGCAATGCCCAGTGGGCTTGCGTGGGCCTTGACTGTCCCCTTGTGCTGAGCTCCCAGTGACAGATTTACAGGAGGGTGAAAATTTATGAAACCGTTCTAGCAGTGATTATATTTGAAAAGTTTGTAGTTTGCAAAGAAAGCCTTTGTACATATGTTAAAATTTTGTAACTTTGCTGTTCTGTATTTTAGGTACTGTTCCAGTAGGTGATTGTGTTTAGAAATCATAAATCAATAGAGAAGCTTCATACGCTGAATACTGCAGTTGTGTGGGTTTGTATCTTAGGTACTTTATAACTAAAGGCTACAATGGTGACTTTAGGAATAGAGACAAATATAACCTAACCCTAACCCTAACCCTAACCCTAACCCTAACCCCCTAACCCTAACCCTAACCCTAAACCTAACCCCTAACCCTAACCCTAACAGTAACCCTAACCCCCTAACCCTAACCCCCTAACCTTAACCCTAACACCCTAACCCTAACCCTAACCCTAACCCTCATCATCCTCCTTATCTACACAGAGAAACCAAGGGAGTCCCCCTGACAGATCCCATGGACTGTCCGAGGCAGCAGGCTCTGACTGGGAGGTAGAAGTTCTCCTGCCCTGACACCTTCTCAGCACCTCTGACACCAGCAGCTCCTGCACACAGAAGGCTCCTGCTTCGCCCCCAGCACCTCTGCAGGCAGAGCTCAGCTCCAAGCACAGGAACAAGCCCAGCGCCTCCTCCTCACCCAGCCCCTGCTCCTACAGCTGGGATGGCACCAGCACATCTCCTGACAGCTTCTCCTCCCTTTAGAGCACGCACCCACCATGTGTTTCAAGGCAACACTAAAACAGGATTGCAAAGTCAAAGAACATGTACCTGGATGCGCAGGGCAGCCACGGGAAATGCAGCCTCCCGAGGGAGGGGTCTCCTCTGCACTGGTTCCTGCAGGGCTCTGGCTCCTTAAATAGCCCACGCTCAGCGTGGGGGCCCCGTCACAATGGGTGTCTCCACAGCGACCGCCAGGGCTTTGTGATGGCTTCAGAACATGCAACTCTGTCTGAGGACAGGTGAGCAGTCAACAGAGAGTTGATGGGTCAGGTTTAAAGGGAGAACAGCCATGGGAGACATTACTGTGGGCATCTGCTAGAGACCACCTGATCAAGAGGACTCTGTGGATGAAGCACTCTACAGACAGATAGGAAGAGCCTCACGCTCGCAGGCCCTTGTTCTCATGGGGGACTTCAACCACCCTGACATCTGTTGGAGCAATGCTACGGCCCAGCACAAGCAATCCAGGAGGTTCCTCGATTGTGTGGAAGATAACTTCCTTCTGCAAGTAATAGAGGAGCCGACAAGGAGGGGTGCCATGCCAGACCTCATGCTCACCAACAGGGAAGGGCTCATTGGAAATGTGACACTCCAGAGCAGCCTTGGTTGCAGCCATCATGAGATGGTCGAATTTGAGATCCTCAGCACAGTGAGAGGAGCGTGCAGCGAGCTCACTGCCCTGGACTTCAAGAGAGCAGACTTTGGCCTCTTCAGGAACCTGCTTAGGAAGGTTCCATGGGATATAGCCCTAGAGGGCAGGGGAGCCCAAGGTTGTTGGTTGATATTCAAGGATCTCCTACTACAAGCTCAAGAGTATTGCATCGCAACTAGAAGGAAGTGCAGCAGGACGGCCAGGAGACCTGACTGGATGGATAAGGAGCTGCTGAGGAAACTTGGAAGGCAAAAAAAGGCTTATAAAAGGTGGAAGCAAGGACAGGCAGTCTGGGAAGAATACAGGGATGTTGTCTGAGAAGCTATGGACCAGGTGAGGAAAGCTAAGGCCCAGTTAGAATTAAACTTGGCTAGGGGTGTGAAAGATAACAGGAAGGGATTCTATAGTTACATTGCAAATGAAAGATAGGGTAGGGACAACGTAGGCCCCCTCCAGAAACTATCAAGAGAACTGGCTACCCTAGATTTGCAGACGGCTGAGGTTCTTCATGACTTCTTTGCCTCTGTCTTCACTGGCAAAGGCTCTGACCGCACCACCCAAGTCTTGGAATGCAGACACAGGGAATGTGAGAATAAAGACCCTAGGCCCACTGTAGGAGAGGATCTGGTTTGAGACCATCCTAAAAACCTAAACGTACACAAGTCCATGGGACCTGGACATCCATCTGCGGGTCCTGAAGGAGCTGGCAAATGAAGTTGCTAAGACACTGGCCATCATAGTTGAAAAATCATGGCACTCAGGTGAAGTTCCTGATGACTGGAGAAAGGGAAATATGACCCCATTTTTCAAGAAGGGGAAAATGGATGAGCCAGGGAATTACAGACCAGTCAGTCTCACCTTTCCTCAGTCCTCAGTCTCCTCTCAGCACCTGAGGTTCACGGACTCAATCCAAATACACCATGGGGCTCATGAAAACCTTTGGGATTTGTCAAGCCTTGCAGATTGCACAGCACATTTTAGGATTCCGAGTGCAGGAAGATTGCAAAGGGCAACGGATAAAAGTTATTTTGAATTTTTTTTTCTTACTTTTCAGTTTAGAAATTTCTGTGACTTCGGGAATGCCTGGCACAGGGATCACTAGAACCTGCCAGCACCCCTCCTGCCTTCCGCAATGCCCAGTGGGCTTGCGTGGGCCTTGACTGTCCCCTTGTGCTGAGCTCCCAGTGACAGATTTACAGGAGGGTGAAAATTTATGAAACCGTTCTAGCAGTGATTATATTTGAAAAGTTTGTAGTTTGCAAAGAAAGCCTTTGTACATATGTTAAAATTTTGTAACTTTGCTATTCTGTATTTTAGGTACTGTTCCAGTAGGTGATTGTGTTTAGAAATCATAAATCAATAGAGAAGCTTCATACGCTGAATACTGCAGTTGTGTGGGTTTGTATCTTAGGTACTTTATAACTAAAGGCTACAATGGTGACTTTAGGAATAGAGACAAATATAACCTAACCCTAACCCTAACCCTAACCCTAACCCCCTAACCCTAACCCTAACCCTAAACCTAACCCCTAACCCTAACCCTAACAGTAACCCTAACCCCCTAACCCTAACCCCCTAACCTTAACCCTAACACCCTAACCCTAACACTAACCCTAACCCTCATCATCCTCCTTATCTACACAGAGAAACCAAGGGAGTCCCCCTGACAGATCCCATGGACTGTCCGAGGCAGCAGGCTCTGACTGGGACGTAGAAGTTCTCCTGCCCTGACACCTTCTCAGCACCTCTGACACCAGCAGCTCCTGCACACAGAAGGCTCCTGCTTCGCCCCCAGCACCTCTGCAGGCAGAGCTCAGCTCCAAGCACAGGAACAAGCCCAGCGCCTCCTCCTCACCCATCCCCTGCTCCTACAGCTGGGATGGCACCAGCACATCTCCTGACAGCTTCTCCTCCCTTTAGAGCACGCACCCACCATGTGTTTCAAGGCAACACTAAAACAGGATTGCAAAGTCAAAGAACATGTACCTGGATGCGCAGGGCAGCCACGGGAAATGCAGCCTCCCGAGGGAGGGGTCTCCTCTGCACTGGTTCCTGCAGGGCTCTGGCTCCTTAAATAGCCCACGCTCAGCGTGGGGGCCCCGTCACAATGGGTGTCTCCACAGCGACCGCCAGGGCTTTGTGATGGCTTCAGAACATGCAACTCTGTCTGAGGACAGGTGAGCAGTCAACAGAGAGTTGATGGGTCAGGTTTAAAGGGAGAACAGCCATGGGAGACATTACTGTGGGCATCTGCTAGAGACCACCTGATCAAGAGGACTCTGTGGATGAAGCACTCTACAGACAGATAGGAAGAGCCTCACGCTCGCAGGCCCTTGTTCTCATGGGGGACTTCAACCACCCTGACATCTGTTGGAGCAATGCTACGGCCCAGCACAAGCAATCCAGGAGGTTCCTCGATTGTATGGAAGATAACTTCCTTCTGCAAGTAATAGAGGAGCCGACAAGGAGGGGTGCCATGCCAGACCTCATGCTCACCAACAGGGAAGGGCTCATTGGAAATGTGACACTCCAGAGCAGCCTTGGTTGCAGCCATCATGAGATGGTCGAATTTGAGATCCTCAGCACAGTGAGAGGAGCGTGCAGCGAGCTCACTGCCCTGGACTTCAAGAGAGCAGACTTTGGCCTCTTCAGGAACCTGCTTAGGAAGGTTCCATGGGATATAGCCCTAGAGGGCAGGGGAGCCCAAGGTTGTTGGTTGATATTCAAGGATCTCCTACTACAAGCTCAAGAGTATTGCATCGCAACTAGAAGGAAGTGCAGCAGGACGGCCAGGAGACCTGACTGGATGGATAAGGAGCTGCTGAGGAAACTTGGAAGGAAAAAAAAGGCTTATAAAAGGTGGAAGCAAGGACAGGCAGTCTGGGAAGAATACAGGGATGTTGTCTGAGAAGCTATGGACCAGGTGAGGAAAGCTAAGGCCCAGTTAGAATTAAACTTGGCTAGGGGTGTGAAAGATAACAGGAAGGGATTCTATAGTTACATTGCAAATGAAAGATAGGGTAGGGACAACGTAGGCCCCCTCCAGAAACTATCAAGAGAACTGGCTACCCTAGATTTGCAGACGGCTGAGGTTCTTCATGAATTCTTTGCCTCTGTCTTCACTGGCAAAGGCTCTGACCGCACCACCCAAGTCTTGGAATGCAGACACAGGGAATGTGAGAATAAAGACCCTAGGCCCACTGTAGGAGAGGATCTGGTTTGAGACCATCCTAAAAACCTAAACGTACACAAGTCCATGGGACCTGGACATCCATCTGCGGGTCCTGAAGGAGCTGGCAAATGAAGTTGCTAAGACACTGGCCATCATAGTTGAAAAATCATGGCACTCAGGTGAAGTTCCTGATGACTGGAGAAAGGGAAATATGACCCCATTTTTCAAGAAGGGGAAAATGGATGAGCCAGGGAATTACAGACCAGTCAGTCTCACCTTTCCTCAGTCCTCAGTCTCCTCTCAGCACCTGAGGTTCACGGACTCAATCCAAATACACCATGGGGCTCATGAAAACCTTTGGGATTTGTCAAGCCTTGCAGATTGCACAGCACATTTTAGGATTCCGAGTGCAGGAAGATTGCAAAGGGCAACGGATAAAAGTTATTTTGAATTTTTTTTTCTTACTTTTCAGTTTAGAAATTTCTGTGACTTCGGGAATGCCTGGCACAGGGATCACTAGAACCTGCCAGCACCCCTCCTGCCTTCCGCAATGCCCAGTGGGCTTGCGTGGGCCTTGACTGTCCCCTTGTGCTGAGCTCCCAGTGACAGATTTACAGGAGGGTGAAAATTTATGAAACCGTTCTAGCAGTGATTATATTTGAAAAGTTTGTAGTTTGCAAAGAAAGCCTTTGTACATATGTTAAAATTTTGTAACTTTGCTGTTCTGTATTTTAGGTACTGTTCCAGTAGGTAATTGTGTTTAGAAATCATAAATCAATAGAGAAGCTTCATACGCTGAATACTGCAGTTGTGTGGGTTTGTATCTTAGGTACTTTATAACTAAAGGCTACAATGGTGACTTTAGGAATAGAGACAAATATAACCTAACCCTAACCCTAACCCTAACCCCTAACCCTAACCCCTAACCCTAACCCCTAACCCTAACCCTAACCCCTAACCCTAACAGTAACCCTAACCCCCTAACCCTAACCCCCTAACCTTAACCCTAACACCCTAACCCTAACCCTAACCCTAACCCTCATCATCCTCCTTATCTACACAGAGAAACCAAGGGAGTCCCCGTGACAGATCCCATGGACTGTCCGAGGCAGCAGGCTCTGACTGGGAGGTAGAAGTTCTCCTGCCCTGACACCTTCTCAGCACCTCTGACACCAGCAGCTCCTGCACACAGAAGGCTCCTGCTTCGCCCCCAGCACCTCTGCAGGCAGAGCTCAGCTCCAAGCACAGGAACAAGCCCAGCGCCTCCTCCTCACCCATCCCCTGCTCCTACAGCTGGGATGGCACCAGCACATCTCCTGACAGCTTCTCCTCCCTTTAGAGCACGCACCCACCATGTGTTTCAAGGCAACACTAAAACAGGATTGCAAAGTCAAAGAACATGTACCTGGATGCGCAGGGCAGCCACGGGAAATGCAGCCTCCCGAGGGAGGGGTCTCCTCTGCACTGGTTCCTGCAGGGCTCTGGCTCCTTAAATAGCCCACGCTCAGCGTGGGGGCCCCGTCACAATGGGTGTCTCCACAGCGACCGCCAGGGCTTTGTGATGGCTTCAGAACATGCAACTCTGTCTGAGGACAGGTGAGCAGTCAACAGAGAGTTGATGGGTCAGGTTTAAAGGGAGAACAGCCATGGGAGACATTACTGTGGGCATCTGCTAGAGACCACCTGATCAAGAGCACTCTGTGGATGAAGCACTCTACAGACAGATAGGAAGAGCCTCACGCTCGCAGGCCCTTGTTCTCATGGGGGACTTCAACCACCCTGACATCTGTTGGAGCAATGCTACGGCCCAGCACAAGCAATCCAGGAGGTTCCTCGATTGTGTGGAAGATAACTTCCTTCTGCAAGTAATAGAGGAGCCGACAAGGAGGGGTGCCATGCCAGACCTCATGCTCACCAACAGGGAAGGGCTCATTGGAAATGTGACACTCCAGAGCAGCCTTGGTTGCAGCCATCATGAGATGGTCGAATTTGAGATCCTCAGCACAGTGAGAAGAGCGTGCAGCGAGCTCACTGCCCTGGACTTCAAGAGAGCAGACTTTGGCCTCTTCAGGAACCTGCTTAGGAAGGTTCCATGGGATATAGCCCTAGAGGGCAGGGGAGCCCAAGGTTGTTGGTTGATATTCAAGGATCTCCTACTACAAGCTCAAGAGTATTGCATCGCAACTAGAAGGAAGTGCAGCAGGACGGCCAGGAGACCTGACTGGATGGATAAGGAGCTGCTGAGGAAACTTGGAAGGAAAAAAAAGGCTTATAAAAGGTGGAAGCAAGGACAGGCAGTCTGGGAAGAATACAGGGATGTTGTCTGAGAAGCTATGGACCAGGTTAGGAAAGCTAAGGCCCAGTTAGAATTAAACTTGGCTAGGGGTGTGAAAGATAACAGGAAGGGATTCTATAGTTACATTGCAAATGAAAGATAGGGTAGGGACAACGTAGGCCCCCTCCAGAAACTATCAAGAGAACTGGCTACCCTAGATTTGCAGACGGCTGAGGTTCTTCATGACTTCTTTGCCTCTGTCTTCACTGGCAAAGGCTCTGACCGCACCACCCAAGTCTTGGAATGCAGACACAGGGAATGTGAGAATAAAGACCCTAGGCCCACTGTAGGAGAGGATCTGGTTTGAGACCATCCTAAAAACCTAAACGTACACAAGCCCATGGGACCTGGACATCCATCTGCGGGTCCTGAAGGAGCTGGCAAATGAAGTTGCTAAGACACTGGCCATCATATTTGAAAAATCATGGCACTCAGGTGAAGTTCCTGATGACTGGAGAAAGGGAAATATGACCCCATTTTTCAAGAAGGGGAAAATGGATGAGCCAGGGAATTACAGACCAGTCAGTCTCACCTTTCCTCAGTCCTCAGTCTCCTCTCAGCACCTGAGGTTCACGGACTCAATCCAAATACACCATGGGGCTCATGAAAACCTTTGGGATTTGTCAAGCCTTGCAGATTGCACAGCACATTTTAGGATTCCGAGTGCAGGAAGATTGCAAAGGGCAACGGATAAAAGTTATTTTGAATTTTTTTTTCTTACTTTTCAGTTTAGAAATTTCTGTGACTTCGGGAATGCCTGGCACAGGGATCACTAGAACCTGCCAGCACCCCTCCTGCCTTCTGCAATGCCCAGTGGGCTTGCGTGGGCCTTGACTGTCCCCTTGTGCTGAGCTCCCAGTGACAGATTTACAGGAGGGTGAAAATTTCTGAAACCGTTCTAGCAGTGATTATATTTGAAAAGTTTGTAGTTTGCAAAGAAAGCCTTTGTACATATGTTAAAATTTTGTAACTTTGCTGTTCTGTATTTTAGGTACTGTTCCAGTAGGTGATTGTGTTTAGAAATCATAAATCAATAGAGAAGCTTCATACGCTGAATACTGCAGTTGTGTGGGTTTGTATCTTAGGTACTTTATAACTAAAGGCTACAATGGTGATTTTAGGAATAGAGACAAATATAACCTAACCCTAACCCTAACCCTAACCCCGTAACCCTAACCCTAACCCTAACCCCTAACCCTAACCCTACCAGTAACCCTAACCCCCTAACCCTAACCCCCTAACCCCCTAACCCTAACACCCTAACCCCTAACCCCTAACCCCTAACCCTAACCCTAACCCTAACCCCTAACCCTAACCCCCTAACCCTAACCCTAACACCCTAACCCTAACCCTAACCCTAACCCTCATCATCCTCCTTATCTACACAGAGAAACCAAGGGAGTCCCCCTGACAGATCCCATGGACTGTCCGAGGCAGCAGGCTCTGACTGGGAGGTAGAAGTTCTCCTGCCCTGACACCTTCTCAGCACCTCTGACACCAGCAGCTCCTGCACACAGAAGGCTCCTGCTTCGCCCCCAGCACCTCTGCAGGCAGAGCTCAGCTCCAAGCACAGGAACAAGCCCAGCGCCTCCTCCTCACCCATCCCCTGCTCCTACAGCTGGGATGGCACCAGCACATCTCCTGACAGCTTCTCCTCCCTTTAGAGCACGCACCCACCATGTGTTTCAAGGCAACACTAAAACAGGATTGCAAAGTCAAAGAACATGTACCTGGATGCGCAGGGCAGCCACGGGAAATGCAGCCTCCCGAGGGAGGGGTCTCCTCTGCACTGGTTCCTGCAGGGCTCTGGCTCCTTAAATAGCCCACGCTCAGCGTGGGGGCCCCGTCACAATGGGTGTCTCCACAGCGACCGCCAGGGCTTTGTGATGGCTTCAGAACATGCAACTCTGTCTGAGGACAGGTGAGCAGTCAACAGAGAGTTGATGGGTCAGGTTTAAAGGGAGAACAGCCATGGGAGACATTACTGTGGGCATCTGCTAGAGACCACCTGATCAAGAGCACTCTGTGGATGAAGCACTCTACAGACAGATAGGAAGAGCCTCACGCTCGCAGGCCCTTGTTCTCATGGGGGACTTCAACCACCCTGACATCTGTTGGAGCAATGCTACGGCCCAGCACAAGCAATCCAGGAGGTTCCTCGATTGTGTGGAAGATAACTTCCTTCTGCAAGTAATAGAGGAGCCGACAAGGAGGGGTGCCATGCCAGACCTCATGCTCACCAACAGGGAAGGGCTCATTGGAAATGTGACACTCCAGAGCAGCCTTGGTTGCAGCCATCATGAGATGGTCGAATTTGAGATCCTCAGCACAGTGAGAAGAGCGTGCAGCGAGCTCACTGCCCTGGACTTCAAGAGAGCAGACTTTGGCCTCTTCAGGAACCTGCTTAGGAAGGTTCCATGGGATATAGCCCTAGAGGGCAGGGGAGCCCAAGGTTGTTGGTTGATATTCAAGGATCTCCTACTACAAGCTCAAGAGTATTGCATCGCAACTAGAAGGAAGTGCAGCAGGACGGCCAGGAGACCTGACTGGATGGATAAAGAGCTGCTGAGGAAACTTGGAAGGAAAAAAAAGGCTTATAAAAGGTGGAAGCAAGGACAGGCAGTCTGGGAAGAATACAGGGATGTTGTCTGAGAAGCTATGGACCAGGTTAGGAAAGCTAAGGCCCAGTTAGAATTAAACTTGGCTAGGGGTGTGAAAGATAACAGGAAGGGATTCTATAGTTACATTGCAAATGAAAGATAGGGTAGGGACAACGTAGGCCCCCTCCAGAAACTATCAAGAGAACTGGCTACCCTAGATTTGCAGACGGCTGAGGTTCTTCATGACTTCTTTGCCTCTGTCTTCACTGGCAAAGGCTCTGACCGCACCACCCAAGTCTTGGAATGCAGACACAGGGAATGTGAGAATAAAGACCCTAGGCCCACTGTAGGAGAGGATCTGGTTTGAGACCATCCTAAAAACCTAAACGTACACAAGTCCATGGGACCTGGACATCCATCTGCGGGTCCTGAAGGAGCTGGCAAATGAAGTTGCTAAGACACTGGCCATCATATTTGAAAAATCATGGCACTCAGGTGAAGTTCCTGATGACTGGAGAAAGGGAAATATGACCCCATTTTTCAAGAAGGGGAAAATGGATGAGCCAGGGAATTACAGACCAGTCAGTCTCACCTTTCCTCAGTCCTCAGTCTCCTCTCAGCACCTGAGGTTCACGGACTCAATCCAAATACACCATGGGGCTCATGAAAACCTTTGGGATTTGTCAAGCCTTGCAGATTGCACAGCACATTTTAGGATTCCGAGTGCAGGAAGATTGCAAAGGGCAACGGATAAAAGTTATTTTGAATTTTTTTTTCTTACTTTTCAGTTTAGAAATTTCTGTGACTTCGGGAATGCCTGGCACAGGGATCACTAGAACCTGCCAGCACCCCTCCTGCCTTCCGCAATGCCCAGTGGGCTTGCGTGGGCCTTGACTGTCCCCTTGTGCTGAGCTCCCAGTGACAGATTTACAGGAGGGTGAAAATTTCTGAAACCGTTCTAGCAGTGATTATATTTGAAAAGTTTGTAGTTTGCAAAGAAAGCCTTTGTACATATGTTAAAATTTTGTAACTTTGCTGTTCTGTATTTTAGGTACTGTTCCAGTAGGTGATTGTGTTTAGAAATCATAAATCAATAGAGAAGCTTCATACGCTGAATACTGCAGTTGTGTGGGTTTGTATCTTAGGTAATTTATATCTAAAGGCTACAATGGTGACTTTAGGAATAGAGACAAATATAACCTAACCCTAACCCTAACCCTAACCCTAACCCCCTAACCCTAACCCCCTAACCCTAACCCTAACCCTAACCCCTAACCCCTAACCCTAACCCCTAACCCTAACCCTAACCCCCTAACCCTAACCCTAACACCCTAACCTAACCCTAACCCTAACCCTAACCCCGTAACCCTAACCCTAACCCAAACCCTAACCCTAACAGTAACCCTAACCCCCTAACCCTAACCCCCTAACCCCCTAACCCTAAAACCCTAACCCCTAACCCCTAACCCCTAACCCTAACCCTAACCCCTAACCCTAACCCCCTAACCCTAACACCCTAACCCTAACCCTAACCCTAACCCTCATCATCCTCCTTATCTACACAGAGAAACCAAGGGAGTCCCCCTGACAGATCCCATGGACTGTCCGAGGCAGCAGGCTCTGACTGGGAGGTAGAAGTTCTCCTGCCCTGACACCTTCTCAGCACCTCTGACACCAGCAGCTCCTGCACACAGAAGGCTCCTGCTTCGCCCCCAGCACCTCTGCAGGCAGAGCTCAGCTCCAAGCACAGGAACAAGCCCAGCGCCTCCTCCTCACCCATCCCCTGCTCCTACAGCTGGGATGGCACCAGCACATCTCCTGACAGCTTCTCCTCCCTTTAGAGCACGCACCCACCATGTGTTTCAAGGCAACACTAAAACAGGATTGCAAAGTCAAAGAACATGTACCTGGATGCGCAGGGCAGCCACGGGAAATGCAGCCTCCCGAGGGAGGGGTCTCCTCTGCACTGGTTCCTGCAGGGCTCTGGCTCCTTAAATAGCCCACGCTCAGCGTGGGGGCCCCGTCACAATGGGTGTCTCCACAGCGACCGCCAGGGCTTTGTGATGGCTTCAGAACATGCAACTCTGTCTGAGGACAGGTGAGCAGTCAACAGAGAGTTGATGGGTCAGGTTTAAAGGGAGAACAGCCATGGGAGACATTACTGTGGGCATCTGCTAGAGACCACCTGATCAAGAGCACTCTGTGGATGAAGCACTCTACAGACAGATAGGAAGAGCCTCACGCTCGCAGGCCCTTGTTCTCATGGGGGACTTCAACCACCCTGACATCTGTTGGAGCAATGCTACGGCCCAGCACAAGCAATCCAGGAGGTTCCTCGATTGTGTGGAAGATAACTTCCTTCTGCAAGTAATAGAGGAGCCGACAAGGAGGGGTGCCATGCCAGACCTCATGCTCACCAACAGGGAAGGGCTCATTGGAAATGTGACACTCCAGAGCAGCCTTGGTTGCAGCCATCATGAGATGGTCGAATTTGAGATCCTCAGCACAGTGAGAGGAGCGTGCAGCGAGCTCACTGCCCTGGACTTCAAGAGAGCAGACTTTGGCCTCTTCAGGAACCTGCTTAGGAAGGTTCCATGGGATATAGCCCTAGAGGGCAGGGGAGCCCAAGGTTGTTGGTTGATATTCAAGGATCTCCTACTACAAGCTCAAGAGTATTGCATCGCAACTAGAAGGAAGTGCAGCAGGACGGCCAGGAGACCTGACTGGATGGATAAGGAGCTGCTGAGGAAACTTGGAAGGAAAAAAAAGGCTTATAAAAGGTGGAAGCAAGGACAGGCAGTCTGGGAAGAATACAGGGATGTTGTCTGAGAAGCTATGGACCAGGTGAGGAAAGCTAAGGCCCAGTTAGAATTAAACTTGGCTAGGGGTGTGAAAGATAACAGGAAGGGATTCTATAGTTACATTGCAAATGAAAGATAGGGTAGGGACAACGTAGGCCCCCTCCAGAAACTATCAAGAGAACTGGCTACCCTAGATTTGCAGACGGCTGAGGTTCTTCATGACTTCTTTGCCTCTGTCTTCACTGGCAAAGGCTCTGACCGCACCACCCAAGTCTTGGAATGCAGACACAGGGAATGTGAGAATAAAGACCCTAGGCCCACTGTAGGAGAGGATCTGGTTTGAGACCATCCTAAAAACCTAAACGTACACAAGTCCATGGGACCTGGACATCCATCTGCGGGTCCTGAAGGAGCTGGCAAATGAAGTTCCTAAGACACTGGCCATCATATTTGAAAAATCATGGCACTCAGGTGAAGTTCCTGATGACTGGAGAAAGGGAAATATGACCCCATTTTTCAAGAAGGGGAAAATGGATGAGCCAGGGAATTACAGACCAGTCAGTCTCACCTTTCCTCAGTCCTCAGTCTCCTCTCAGCACCTGAGGTTCACGGACTCAATCCAAATACACCATGGGGCTCATGAAAACCTTTGGGATTTGTCAAGCCTTGCAGATTGCACAGCACATTTTAGGATTCCGAGTGCAGGAAGATTGCAAAGGGCAACGGATAAAAGTTATTTTGAATTTTTTTTTCTTACTTTTCAGTTTAGAAATTTCTGTGACTTCGGGAATGCCTGGCACAGGGATCACTAGAACCTGCCAGCACCCCTCCTGCCTTCTGCAATGCCCAGTGGGCTTGCGTGGGCCTTGACTGTCCCCTTGTGCTGAGCTCCCAGTGACAGATTTACAGGAGGGTGAAAATTTATGAAACCGTTCTAGCAGTGATTATATTTGAAAAGTTTGTAGTTTGCAAAGAAAGCCTTTGTACATATGTTAAAATTTTGTAACTTTGCTGTTCTGTATTTTAGGTACTGTTCCAGTAGGTGATTGTGTTTAGAAATCATAAATCAATAGAGAAGCTTCATACGCTGAATACTGCAGTTCTGTGGGTTTGTATCTTAGGTACTTTATAACTAAAGGCTACAATGGTGATTTTAGGAATAGAGACAAATATAACCTAACCCTAACCCTAACCCTAACCCCGTAACCCTAACCCTAACCCTAACCCCTAACCCTAACCCTACCAGTAACCCTAACCCCCTAACCCTAACCCCCTAACCCCCTAACCCTAACACCCTAACCCCCTAACCCTAACACCCTAACCCCTAACCCCTAACCCCTAACCCTAACCCCTAACCCTAACCCCCTAACCCTAACCCTAACACCCTAACCCTAACCCTAACCCTAACCCTCATCATCCTCCTTATCTACACAGAGAAACCAAGGGAGTCCCCCTGACAGATCCCATGGACTGTCCGAGGCAGCAGGCTCTGACTGGGAGGTAGAAGTTCTCCTGCCCTGACACCTTCTCAGCACCTCTGACACCAGCAGCTCCTGCACACAGAAGGCTCCTGCTTCGCCCCCAGCACCTCTGCAGGCAGAGCTCAGCTCCAAGCACAGGAACAAGCCCAGCGCCTCCTCCTCACCCATCCCCTGCTCCTACAGCTGGGATGGCACCAGCACATCTCCTGACAGCTTCTCCTCCCTTTAGAGCACGCACCCACCATGTGTTTCAAGGCAACACTAAAACAGGATTGCAAAGTCAAAGAACATGTACCTGGATGCGCAGGGCAGCCACGGGAAATGCAGCCTCCCGAGGGAGGGGTCTCCTCTGCACTGGTTCCTGCAGGGCTCTGGCTCCTTAAATAGCCCACGCTCAGCGTGGGGGCCCCGTCACAATGGGTGTCTCCACAGCGACCGCCAGGGCTTTGTGATGGCTTCAGAACATGCAACTCTGTCTGAGGACAGGTGAGCAGTCAACAGAGAGTTGATGGGTCAGGTTTAAAGGGAGAACAGCCATGGGAGACATTACTGTGGGCATCTGCTAGAGACCACCTGATCAAGAGCACTCTGTGGATGAAGCACTCTACAGACAGATAGGAAGAGCCTCACGCTCGCAGGCCCTTGTTCTCATGGGGGACTTCAACCACCCTGACATCTGTTGGAGCAATGCTACGGCCCAGCACAAGCAATCCAGGAGGTTCCTCGATTGTGTGGAAGATAACTTCCTTCTGCAAGTAATAGAGGAGCCGACAAGGAGGGGTGCCATGCCAGACCTCATGCTCACCAACAGGGAAGGGCTCATTGGAAATGTGACACTCCAGAGCAGCCTTGGTTGCAGCCATCATGAGATGGTCGAATTTGAGATCCTCAGCACAGTGAGAAGAGCGTGCAGCGAGCTCACTGCCCTGGACTTCAAGAGAGCAGACTTTGGCCTCTTCAGGAACCTGCTTAGGAAGGTTCCATGGGATATAGCCCTAGAGGGCAGGGGAGCCCAAGGTTGTTGGTTGATATTCAAGGATCTCCTACTACAAGCTCAAGAGTATTGCATCGCAACTAGAAGGAAGTGCAGCAGGACGGCCAGGAGACCTGACTGGATGGATAAGGAGCTGCTGAGGAAACTTGGAAGGAAAAAAAAGGCTTATAAAAGGTGGAAGCAAGGACAGGCAGTCTGGGAAGAATACAGGGATGTTGTCTGAGAAGCTATGGACCAGGTTAGGAAAGCTAAGGCCCAGTTAGAATTAAACTTGGCTAGGGGTGTGAAAGATAACAGGAAGGGATTCTATAGTTACATTGCAAATGAAAGATAGGGTAGGGACAACGTAGGCCCCCTCCAGAAACTATCAAGAGAACTGGCTACCCTAGATTTGCAGACGGCTGAGGTTCTTCATGACTTCTTTGCCTCTGTCTTCACTGGCAAAGGCTCTGACCGCACCACCCAAGTCTTGGAATGCAGACACAGGGAATGTGAGAATAAAGACCCTAGGCCCACTGTAGGAGAGGATCTGGTTTGAGACCATCCTAAAAACCTAAACGTACACAAGTCCATGGGACCTGGACATCCATCTGCGGGTCCTGAAGGAGCTGGCAAATGAAGTTGCTAAGACACTGGCCATCATATTTGAAAAATCATGGCACTCAGGTGAAGTTCCTGATGACTGGAGAAAGGGAAATATGACCCCATTTTTCAAGAAGGGGAAAATGGATGAGCCAGGGAATTACAGACCAGTCAGTCTCACCTTTCCTCAGTCCTCAGTCTCCTCTCAGCACCTGAGGTTCACGGACTCAATCCAAATACACCATGGGGCTCATGAAAACCTTTGGGATTTGTCAAGCCTTGCAGATTGCACAGCACATTTTAGGATTCCGAGTGCAGGAAGATTGCAAAGGGCAACGGATAAAAGTTATTTTGAATTTTTTTTTCTTACTTTTCAGTTTAGAAATTTCTGTGACTTCGGGAATGCCTGGCACAGGGATCACTAGAACCTGCCAGCACCCCTCCTGCCTTCCGCAATGCCCAGTGGGCTTGCGTGGGCCTTGACTGTCCCCTTGTGCTGAGCTCCCAGTGACAGATTTACAGGAGGGTGAAAATTTATGAAACCGTTCTAGCAGTGATTATATTTGAAAAGTTTGTAGTTTGCAAAGAAAGCCTTTGTACATAGGTTAAAATTTTGTAACTTTGCTGTTCTGTATTTTAGGTGCTGTTCCAGTAGGTGATTGTGTTTAGAAATCATAAATCAATAGAGAAGCTTCATACGCTGAATACTGCAGTTGTGTGGGTTTGTATCTTAGGTACTTTATAACTAAAGGCTACAATGGTGACTTTAGGAATAGAGATAAATATAACCTAACCCTAACCCTAACCCTAACCCCTAACCCTAACCCTAACCCTAACCCCTAACCCCTAACCCTAACCCCTAACCCTAACCCTAACAGTAACCCTAACCCCCTAACCCTAACCCCCTAACCCTAACACCCTAACCCTAACCCTCATCATCCTCCTTATCTACACAGAGAAACCAAGGGAGTCCCCCTGACAGATCCCATGGACTGTCCGAGGCAGCAGGCTCTGACTGGGAGGTAGAAGTTCTCCTGCCCTGACACCTTCTCAGCACCTCTGACACCAGCAGCTCCTGCACACAGAAGGCTCCTGCTTCGCCCCCAGCACCTCTGCAGGCAGAGCTCAGCTCCAAGCACAGGAACAAGCCCAGCGCCTCCTCCTCACCCAGCCCCTGCTCCTACAGCTGGGATGGCACCAGCACATCTCCTGACAGCTTCTCCTCCCTTTAGAGCACGCACCCACCATGTGTTTCAAGGCAACACTAAAACAGGATTGCAAAGTCAAAGAACATGTACCTGGATGCGCAGGGCAGCCACGGGAAATGCAGCCTCCCGAGGGAGGGGTCTCCTCTGCACTGGTTCCTGCAGGGCTCTGGCTCCTTAAATAGCCCACGCTCAGCGTGGGGGCCCCGTCACAATGGGTGTCTCCACAGCGACCGCCAGGGCTTTGTGATGGCTTCAGAACATGCAACTCTGTCTGAGGACAGGTGAGCAGTCAACAGAGAGTTGATGGGTCAGGTTTAAAGGGAGAACAGCCATGGGAGACATTACTGTGGGCATCTGCTAGAGACCACCTGATCAAGAGCACTCTGTGGATGAAGCACTCTACAGACAGATAGGAAGAGCCTCACGCTCGCAGGCCCTTGTTCTCATGGGGGACTTCAACCACCCTGACATCTGTTGGAGCAATGGTACGGCCCAGCACAAGCAATCCAGGAGGTTCCTCGATTGTGTGGAAGATAACTTCCTTCTGCAAGTAATAGAGGAGCCGACAAGGAGGGGTGCCATGCCAGACCTCATGCTCACCAACAGGGAAGGGCTCATTGGAAATGTGACACTCCAGAGCAGCCTTGGTTGCAGCCATCATGAGATGGTCGAATTTGAGATCCTCAGCACAGTGAGAAGAGCGTGCAGCGAGCTCACTGCCCTGGACTTCAAGAGAGCAGACTTTGGCCTCTTCAGGAACCTGCTTAGGAAGGTTCCATGGGATATAGCCCTAGAGGGCAGGAGAGACCAAGGTTGTTGGTTGATATTCAAGGATCTCCTACTACAAGCTCAAGAGTATTGCATCGCAACTAGAAGGAAGTGCAGCAGGACGGCCAGGAGACCTGACTGGATGGATAAGGAGCTGCTGAGGAAACTTGGAAGGAAAAAAAAGGCTTATAAAAGGTGGAAGCAAGGACAGGCAGTCTGGGAAGAATACAGGGATGTTGTCTGAGAAGCTATGGACCAGGTTAGGAAAGCTAAGGCCCAGTTAGAATTAAACTTGGCTAGGGGTGTGAAAGATAACAGGAAGGGATTCTATAGTTACATTGCAAATGAAAGATAGGGTAGGGACAACGTAGGCCCCCTCCAGAAACTATCAAGAGAACTGGCTACCCTAGATTTGCAGACGGCTGAGGTTCTTCATGACTTCTTTGCCTCTGTCTTCACTGGCAAAGGCTCTGACCGCACCACCCAAGTCTTGGAATGCAGACACAGGGAATGTGAGAATAAAGACCCTAGGCCCACTGTAGGAGAGGATCTGGTTTGAGACCATCCTAAAAACCTAAACGTACACAAGTCCATGGGACCTGGACATCCATCTGCGGGTCCTGAAGGAGCTGGCAAATGAAGTTGCTAAGACACTGGCCATCATATTTGAAAAATCATGGCACTCAGGTGAAGTTCCTGATGACTGGAGAAAGGGAAATATGACCCCATTTTTCAAGAAGGGGAAAATGGATGAGCCAGGGAATTACAGACCAGTCAGTCTCACCTTTCCTCAGTCCTCAGTCTCCTCTCAGCACCTGAGGTTCACGGACTCAATCCAAATACACCATGGGGCTCATGAAAACCTTTGGGATTTGTCAAGCCTTGCAGATTGCACAGCACATTTTAGGATTCCGAGTGCAGGAAGATTGCAAAGGGCAACGGATAAAAGTTATTTTGAATTTTTTTTTCTTACTTTTCAGTTTAGAAATTTCTGTGACTTCGGGAATGCCTGGCACAGGGATCACTAGAACCTGCCAGCACCCCTCCTGCCTTCCGCAATGCCCAGTGGGCTTGCGTGGGCCTTGACTGTCCCCTTGTGCTGAGCTCCCAGTGACAGATTTACAGGAGGGTGAAAATTTATGAAACCGTTCTAGCAGTGATTATATTTGAAAAGTTTGTAGTTTGCAAAGAAAGCCTTTATACATATGTTAAAATTTTGTAACTTTGCTGTTCTGTATTTTAGGTACTGTTCCAGTAGGTGATTGTGTTTAGAAATCATAAATCAATAGAGAAGCTTCATACGCTGAATACTGCAGTTGTGAGGGTTTGTATCTTAGGTACTTTATAACTAAAGGCTACAATGGTGACTTTAGGAATAGAGATAAATATAACCTAACCCTAACCCTAACCCCTAACCCTAACCCTAACCCTAACCCTAACCCCTAACCCCTAACCCCTAACCCTAACCCCTAACCGTAACCCTAACCCCCTAACCCTAACCCCCTAACCCTAACCCTAACACCCTAACCCTAACCCTAACCCTCATCATCCTCCTTATCTACACAGAGAAACCAAGGGAGTCCCCCTGACAGATCCCATGGACTGTCCGAGGCAGCAGGCTCTGACTGGGAGGTAGAAGTTCTCCTGCCCTGACACCTTCTCAGCACCTCTGACACCAGCAGCTCCTGCACACAGAAGGCTCCTGCTTCGCCCCCAGCACCTCTGCAGGCAGAGCTCAGCTCCAAGCACAGGAACAAGCCCAGCGCCTCCTCCTCACCCATCCCCTGCTCCTACAGCTGGGATGGCACCAGCACATCTCCTGACAGCTTCTCCTCCCTTTAGAGCACGCACCCACCATGTGTTTCAAGGCAACACTAAAACAGGATTGCAAAGTCAAAGAACATGTACCTGGATGCGCAGGGCAGCCACGGGAAATGCAGCCTCCCGAGGGAGGGGTCTCCTCTGCACTGGTTCCTGCAGGGCTCTGGCTCCTTAAATAGCCCACGCTCAGCGTGGGGGCCCCGTCACAATGGGTGTCTCCACAGCGACCGCCAGGGCTTTGTGATGGCTTCAGAACATGCAACTCTGTCTGAGGACAGGTGAGCAGTCAACAGAGAGTTGATGGGTCAGGTTTAAAGGGAGAACAGCCATGGGAGACATTACTGTGGGCATCTGCTAGAGACCACCTGATCAAGAGCACTCTGTGGATGAAGCACTCTACAGACAGATAGGAAGAGCCTCACGCTCGCAGGCCCTTGTTCTCATGGGGGACTTCAACCACCCTGACATCTGTTGGAGCAATGGTACGGCCCAGCACAAGCAATCCAGGAGGTTCCTCGATTGTGTGGAAGATAACTTCCTTCTGCAAGTAATAGAGGAGCCGACAAGGAGGGGTGCCATGCCAGACCTCATGCTCACCAACAGGGAAGGGCTCATTGGAAATGTGACACTCCAGAGCAGCCTTGGTTGCAGCCATCATGAGATGGTCGAATTTGAGATCCTCAGCACAGTGAGAAGAGCGTGCAGCGAGCTCACTGCCCTGGACTTCAAGAGAGCAGACTTTGGCCTCTTCAGGAACCTGCTTAGGAAGGTTCCATGGGATATAGCCCTAGAGGGCAGGGGAGCCCAAGGTTGTTGGTTGATATTCAAGGATCTCCTACTACAAGCTCAAGAGTATTGCATCGCAACTAGAAGGAAGTGCAGCAGGACGGCCAGGAGACCTGACTGGATGGATAAGGAGCTGCTGAGGAAACTTGGAAGGAAAAAAAAGGCTTATAAAAGGTGGAAGCAAGGACAGGCAGTCTGGGAAGAATACAGGGATGTTGTCTGAGAAGCTATGGACCAGGTTAGGAAAGCTAAGGCCCAGTTAGAATTAAACTTGGCTAGGGGTGTGAAAGATAACAGGAAGGGATTCTATAGTTACATTGCAAATGAAAGATAGGGTAGGGACAACGTAGGCCCCCTCCAGAAACTATCAAGAGAACTGGCTACCCTAGATTTGCAGACGGCTGAGGTTCTTCATGACTTCTTTGCCTCTGTCTTCACTGGCAAAGGCTCTGACCGCACCACCCAAGTCTTGGAATGCAGACACAGGGAATGTGAGAATAAAGACCCTAGGCCCACTGTAGGAGAGGATCTGGTTTGAGACCATCCTAAAAACCTAAACGTACACAAGTCCATGGGACCTGGACATCCATCTGCGGGTCCTGAAGGAGCTGGCAAATGAAGTTGCTAAGACACTGGCCATCATATTTGAAAAATCATGGCACTCAGGTGAAGTTCCTGATGACTGGAGAAAGGGAAATATGACCCCATTTTTCAAGAAGGGGAAAATGGATGAGCCAGGGAATTACAGACCAGTCAGTCTCACCTTTCCTCAGTCCTCAGTCTCCTCTCAGCACCTGAGGTTCACGGACTCAATCCAAATACACCATGGGGCTCATGAAAACCTTTGGGATTTGTCAAGCCTTGCAGATTGCACAGCACATTTTAGGATTCCGAGTGCAGGAAGATTGCAAAGGGCAACGGATAAAAGTTATTTTGAATTTTTTTTTCTTACTTTTCAGTTTAGAAATTTCTGTGACTTCGGGAATGCCTGGCACAGGGATCACTAGAACCTGCCAGCACCCCTCCTGCCTTCCGCAATGCCCAGTGGGCTTGCGTGGGCCTTGACTGTCCCCTTGTGCTGAGCTCCCAGTGACAGATTTACAGGAGGGTGAAAATTTATGAAACCGTTCTAGCAGTGATTATATTTGAAAAGTTTGTAGTTTGCAAAGAAAGCCTTTGTACATATGTTAAAATTTTGTAACTTTGCTGTTCTGTATTTTAGGTGCTGTTCCAGTAGGTGATTGTGTTTAGAAATCATAAATCAATAGAGAAGCTTCATACGCTGAATACTGCAGTTGTGTGGGTTTGTATCTTAGGTACTTTATAACTAAAGGCTACAATGGTGACTTTAGGAATAGAGATAAATATAACCTAACACTAACCCTAACCCTAACCCCTAACCCTAACCCTAACCCTAAACCCTAACCCCTAACCCCTAACCCCTAACCCCTAACCCTAACCCTAACAGTAACCCTAACCCCCTAACCCTAACCCCCTAACCCTAACCCCCTAACCCTAACCCCCTAACCCTAACCCTAACCCTCATCATCCTCCTTATCTACACAGAGAAACCAAGGGAGTCCCCCTGACAGATCCCATGGACTGTCCGAGGCAGCAGGCTCTGACTGGGAGGTAGAAGTTCTCCTGCCCTGACACCTTCTCAGCACCTCTGACACCAGCAGCTCCTGCACACAGAAGGCTCCTGCTTCGCCCCCAGCACCTCTGCAGGCAGAGCTCAGCTCCAAGCACAGGAACAAGCCCAGCGCCTCCTCCTCACCCAGCCCCTGCTCCTACAGCTGGGATGGCACCAGCACATCTCCTGACAGCTTCTCCTCCCTTTAGAGCACGCACCCACCATGTGTTTCAAGGCAACACTAAAACAGGATTGCAAAGTCAAAGAACATGTACCTGGATGCGCAGGGCAGCCACGGGAAATGCAGCCTCCCGAGGGAGGGGTCTCCTCTGCACTGGTTCCTGCAGGGCTCTGGCTCCTTAAATAGCCCACGCTCAGCGTGGGGGCCCCGTCACAATGGGTGTCTCCACAGCGACCGCCAGGGCTTTGTGATGGCTTCAGAACATGCAACTCTGTCTGAGGACAGGTGAGCAGTCAACAGAGAGTTGATGGGTCAGGTTTAAAGGGAGAACAGCCATGGGAGACATTACTGTGGGCATCTGCTAGAGACCACCTGATCAAGAGCACTCTGTGGATGAAGCACTCTACAGACAGATAGGAAGAGCCTCACGCTCGCAGGCCCTTGTTCTCATGGGGGACTTCAACCACCCTGACATCTGTTGGAGCAATGGTACGGCCCAGCACAAGCAATCCAGGAGGTTCCTCGATTGTGTGGAAGATAACTTCCTTCTGCAAGTAATAGAGGAGCCGACAAGGAGGGGTGCCATGCCAGACCTCATGCTCACCAACAGGGAAGGGCTCATTGGAAATGTGACACTCCAGAGCAGCCTTGGTTGCAGCCATCATGAGATGGTCGAATTTGAGATCCTCAGCACAGTGAGAAGAGCGTGCAGCGAGCTCACTGCCCTGGACTTCAAGAGAGCAGACTTTGGCCTCTTCAGGAACCTGCTTAGGAAGGTTCCATGGGATATAGCCCTAGAGGGCAGGGGAGCCCAAGGTTGTTGGTTGATATTCAAGGATCTCCTACTACAAGCTCAAGAGTATTGCATCGCAACTAGAAGGAAGTGCAGCAGGACGGCCAGGAGACCTGACTGGATGGATAAGGAGCTGCTGAGGAAACTTGGAAGGCAAAAAAAGGCTTATAAAAGGTGGAAGCAAGGACAGGCAGTCTGGGAAGAATACAGGGATGTTGTCTGAGAAGCTATGGACCAGGTTAGGAAAGCTAAGGCCCAGTTAGAATTAAACTTGGCTAGGGGTGTGAAAGATAACAGGAAGGGATTCTATAGTTACATTGCAAATGAAAGATAGGGTAGGGACAACGTAGGCCCCCTCCAGAAACTATCAAGAGAACTGGCTACCCTAGATTTGCAGACGGCTGAGGTTCTTCATGACTTCTTTGCCTCTGTCTTCACTGGCAAAGGCTCTGACCGCACCACCCAAGTCTTGGAATGCAGACACAGGGAATGTGAGAATAAAGACCCTAGGCCCACTGTAGGAGAGGATCTGGTTTGAGACCATCCTAAAAACCTAAACGTACACAAGTCCATGGGACCTGGACATGCATCTGCGGGTCCTGAAGGAGCTGGCAAATGAAGTTGCTAAGACACTGGCCATCATATTTGAAAAATCATGGCACTCAGGTGAAGTTCCTGATGACTGGAGAAAGGGAAATATGACCCCATTTTTCAAGAAGGGGAAAATGGATGAGCCAGGGAATTACAGACCAGTCAGTCTCACCTTTCCTCAGTCCTCAGTCTCCTCTCAGCACCTGAGGTTCACGGACTCAATCCAAATACACCATGGGGCTCATGAAAACCTTTGGGATTTGTCAAGCCTTGCAGATTGCACAGCACATTTTAGGATTCCGAGTGCAGGAAGATTGCAAAGGGCAACGGATAAAAGTTATTTTGAATTTTTTTTTCTTACTTTTCAGTTTAGAAATTTCTGTGACTTCGGGAATGCCTGGCACAGGGATCACTAGAACCTGCCAGCACCCCTCCTGCCTTCCGCAATGCCCAGTGGGCTTGCGTGGGCCTTGACTGTCCCCTTGTGCTGAGCTCCCAGTGACAGATTTACAGGAGGGTGAAAATTTATGAAACCGTTCTAGCAGTGATTATATTTGAAAAGTTTGTAGTTTGCAAAGAAAGCCTTTGTACATATGTTAAAATTTTGTAACTTTGCTGTTCTGTATTTTAGGTGCTGTTCCAGTAGGTGATTGTGTTTAGAAATCATAAATCAATAGAGAAGCTTCATACGCTGAATACTGCAGTTGTGTGGGTTTGTATCTTAGGTACTTTATAACTAAAGGCTACAATGGTGACTTTAGGAATAGAGATAAATATAACCTAACCCTAACCCTAACCCTAACCCCTAACCCTAACCCTAACCCTAACCCTAACCCTAACCCCTAACCCCTAACCCTAACCCCTAACCCTAACCCTAACAGTAACCCTAACCCCCTAACCCTAACCCCCTAACCCTAACACCCTAACCCTAACCCTAACCCTCATCATCCTCCTTATCTACACAGAGAAACCAAGGGAGTCCCCCTGACAGATCCCATGGACTGTCCGAGGCAGCAGGCTCTGACTGGGAGGTAGAAGTTCTCCTGCCCTGACACCTTCTCAGCACCTCTGACACCAGCAGCTCCTGCACACAGAAGGCTCCTGCTTCGCCCCCAGCACCTCTGCAGGCAGAGCTCAGCTCCAAGCACAGGAACAAGCCCAGCGCCTCCTCCTCACCCAGCCCCTGCTCCTACAGCTGGGATGGCACCAGCACATCTCCTGACAGCTTCTCCTCCCTTTAGAGCACGCACCCACCATGTGTTTCAAGGCAACACTAAAACAGGATTGCAAAGTCAAAGAACATGTACCTGGATGCGCAGGGCAGCCACGGGAAATGCAGCCTCCCGAGGGAGGGGTCTCCTCTGCACTGGTTCCTGCAGGGCTCTGGCTCCTTAAATAGCCCACGCTCAGCGTGGGGGCCCCGTCACAATGGGTGTCTCCACAGCGACCGCCAGGGCTTTGTGATGGCTTCAGAACATGCAACTCTGTCTGAGGACAGGTGAGCAGTCAACAGAGAGTTGATGGGTCAGGTTTAAAGGGAGAACAGCCATGGGAGACATTACTGTGGGCATCTGCTAGAGACCACCTGATCAAGAGCACTCTGTGGATGAAGCACTCTACAGACAGATAGGAAGAGCCTCACGCTCGCAGGCCCTTGTTCTCATGGGGGACTTCAACCACCCTGACATCTGTTGGAGCAATGGTACGGCCCAGCACAAGCAATCCAGGAGGTTCCTCGATTGTGTGGAAGATAACTTCCTTCTGCAAGTAATAGAGGAGCCGACAAGGAGGGGTGCCATGCCAGACCTCATGCTCACCAACAGGGAAGGGCTCATTGGAAATGTGACACTCCAGAGCAGCCTTGGTTGCAGCCATCATGAGATGGTCGAATTTGAGATCCTCAGCACAGTGAGAAGAGCGTGCAGCGAGCTCACTGCCCTGGACTTCAAGAGAGCAGACTTTGGCCTCTTCAGGAACCTGCTTAGTAAGGTTCCATGGGATATAGCCCTAGAGGGCAGGGGAGCCCAAGGTTGTTGGTTGATATTCAAGGATCTCCTACTACAAGCTCAAGAGTATTGCATCGCAACTAGAAGGAAGTGCAGCAGGACGGCCAGGAGACCTGACTGGATGGATAAGGAGCTGCTGAGGAAACTTGGAAGGAAAAAAAAGGCTTATAAAAGGTGGAAGCAAGGACAGGCAGTCTGGGAAGAATACAGGGATGTTGTCTGAGAAGCTATGGACCAGGTTAGGAAAGCTAAGGCCCAGTTAGAATTAAACTTGGCTAGGGGTGTGAAAGATAACAGGAAGGGATTCTATAGTTACATTGCAAATGAAAGATAGGGTAGGGACAACGTAGGCCCCCTCCAGAAACTATCAAGAGAACTGGCTACCCTAGATTTGCAGACGGCTGAGGTTCTTCATGACTTCTTTGCCTCTGTCTTCACTGGCAAAGGCTCTGACCGCACCACCCAAGTCTTGGAATGCAGACACAGGGAATGTGAGAATAAAGACCCTAGGCCCACTGTAGGAGAGGATCTGGTTTGAGACCATCCTAAAAACCTAAACGTACACAAGTCCATGGGACCTGGACATCCATCTGCGGGTCCTGAAGGAGCTGGCAAATGAAGTTGCTAAGACACTGGCCATCATATTTGAAAAATCATGGCACTCAGGTGAAGTTCCTGATGACTGGAGAAAGGGAAATATGACCCCATTTTTCAAGAAGGGGAAAATGGATGAGCCAGGGAATTACAGACCAGTCAGTCTCACCTTTCCTCAGTCCTCAGTCTCCTCTCAGCACCTGAGGTTCACGGACTCAATCCAAATACACCATGGGGCTCATGAAAACCTTTGGGATTTGTCAAGCCTTGCAGATTGCACAGCACATTTTAGGATTCCGAGTGCAGGAAGATTGCAAAGGGCAACGGATAAAAGTTATTTTGAATTTTTTTTTCTTACTTTTCAGTTTAGAAATTTCTGTGACTTCGGGAATGCCTGGCACAGGGATCACTAGAACCTGCCAGCACCCCTCCTGCCTTCCGCAATGCCCAGTGGGCTTGCGTGGGCCTTGACTGTCCCCTTGTGCTGAGCTCCCAGTGACAGATTTACAGGAGGGTGAAAATTTATGAAACCGTTCTAGCAGTGATTATATTTGAAAAGTTTGTAGTTTGCAAAGAAAGCCTTTGTACATATGTTAAAATTTTGTAACTTTGCTGTTCTGTATTTTAGGTGCTGTTCCAGTAGGTGATTGTGTTTAGAAATCATAAATCAATAGAGAAGCTTCATACGCTGAATACTGCAGTTGTGTGGGTTTGTATCTTAGGTACTTTATAACTAAAGGCTACAATGGTGACTTTAGGAATAGAGATAAATATAACCTAACCCTAACCCTAACCCCTAACCCTAACCCTAACCCTAACCCTAACCCTAACCCTAACCCCTAACCCCTAACCCCTAACCCCAACCCTAACAGTAACCCTAACCCCCTAACCCTAACCCCCTAACCCTAACCCCCTAACCCTAACCCCCTAACCCTAACCCTCATCATCCTCCTTATCTACACAGAGAAACCAAGGGAGTCCCCCTGACAGATCCCATGGACTGTCCGAGGCAGCAGGCTCTGACTGGGAGGTAGAAGTTCTCCTGCCCTGACACCTTCTCAGCACCTCTGACACCAGCAGCTCCTGCACACAGAAGGCTCCTGCTTCGCCCCCAGCACCTCTGCAGGCAGAGCTCAGCTCCAAGCACAGGAACAAGCCCAGCGCCTCCTCCTCACCCATCCCCTGCTCCTACAGCTGGGATGGCACCAGCACATCTCCTGACAGCTTCTCCTCCCTTTAGAGCACGCACCCACCATGTGTTTCAAGGCAACACTAAAACAGGATTGCAAAGTCAAAGAACATGTACCTGGATGCGCAGGGCAGCCACGGGAAATGCAGCCTCCCGAGGGAGGGGTCTCCTCTGCACTGGTTCCTGCAGGGCTCTGGCTCCTTAAATAGCCCACGCTCAGCGTGGGGGCCCCGTCACAATGGGTGTCTCCACAGCGACCGCCAGGGCTTTGTGATGGCTTCAGAACATGCAACTCTGTCTGAGGACAGGTGAGCAGTCAACAGAGAGTTGATGGGTCAGGTTTAAAGGGAGAACAGCCATGGGAGACATTACTGTGGGCATCTGCTAGAGACCACCTGATCAAGAGCACTCTGTGGATGAAGCACTCTACAGACAGATAGGAAGAGCCTCACGCTCGCAGGCCCTTGTTCTCATGGGGGACTTCAACCACCCTGACATCTGTTGGAGCAATGGTACGGCCCAGCACAAGCAATCCAGGAGGTTCCTCGATTGTGTGGAAGATAACTTCCTTCTGCAAGTAATAGAGGAGCCGACAAGGAGGGGTGCCATGCCAGACCTCATGCTCACCAACAGGGAAGGGCTCATTGGAAATGTGACACTCCAGAGCAGCCTTGGTTGCAGCCATCATGAGATGGTCGAATTTGAGATCCTCAGCACAGTGAGAAGAGCGTGCAGCGAGCTCACTGCCCTGGACTTCAAGAGAGCAGACTTTGGCCTCTTCAGGAACCTGCTTAGGAAGGTTCCATGGGATATAGCCCTAGAGGGCAGGGGAGCCCAAGGTTGTTGGTTGATATTCAAGGATCTCCTACTACAAGCTCAAGAGTATTGCATCGCAACTAGAAGGAAGTGCAGCAGGACGGCCAGGAGACCTGACTGGATGGATAAGGAGCTGCTGAGGAAACTTGGAAGGAAAAAAAAGGCTTATAAAAGGTGGAAGCAAGGACAGGCAGTCTGGGAAGAATACAGGGATGTTGTCTGAGAAGCTATGGACCAGGTTAGGAAAGCTAAGACCCAGTTAGAATTAAACTTGGCTAGGGGTGTGAAAGATAACAGGAAGGGATTCTATAGTTACATTGCAAATGAAAGATAGGGTAAGGACAACGTAGGCCCCCTCCAGAAACTATCAAGAGAACTGGCTACCCTAGATTTGCAGACGGCTGAGGTTCTTCATGACTTCTTTGCCTCTGTCTTCACTGGCAAAGGCTCTGACCGCACCACCCAAGTCTTGGAATGCAGACACAGGGAATGTGAGAATAAAGACCCTAGGCCCACTGTAGGAGAGGATCTGGTTTGAGACCATCCTAAAAACCTAAACGTACACAAGTCCATGGGACCTGGACATCCATCTGCGGGTCCTGAAGGAGCTGGCAAATGAAGTTGCTAAGACACTGGCCATCATATTTGAAAAATCATGGCACTCAGGTGAAGTTCCTGATGACTGGAGAAAGGGAAATATGACCCCATTTTTCAAGAAGGGGAAAATGGATGAGCCAGGGAATTACAGACCAGTCAGTCTCACCTTTCCTCAGTCCTCAGTCTCCTCTCAGCACCTGAGGTTCACGGACTCAATCCAAATACACCATGGGGCTCATGAAAACCTTTGGGATTTGTCAAGCCTTGCAGATTGCACAGCACATTTTAGGATTCCGAGTGCAGGAAGATTGCAAAGGGCAACGGATAAAAGTTATTTTGAATTTTTTTTTCTTACTTTTCAGTTTAGAAATTTCTGTGACTTCGGGAATGCCTGGCACAGGGATCACTAGAACCTGCCAGCACCCCTCCCGCCTTCCGCAATGCCCAGTGGGCTTGCGTGGGCCTTGACTGTCCCCTTGTGCTGAGCTCCCAGTGACAGATTTACAGGAGGGTGAAAATTTAAGAAACCGTTCTAGCAGTGATTATATTTGAAAAGTTTGTAGTTTGCAAAGAAAGCCTTTGTACATATGTTAAAATTTTGTAACTTTGCTGTTCTGTATTTTAGGTGCTGTTCCAGTAGGTGATTGTGTTTAGAAATCATAAATCAATAGAGAAGCTTCATACGCTGAATACTGCAGTTGTGCGGGTTTGTATCTTAGGTACTTTATAACTAAAGGCTACAATGGTGACTTTAGGAATAGAGATAAATATAACCTAACCCTAACCCTAACCCTAACCCCCTAACCCTAACCCTAACCCTAACCCCTAACCCCTAACCCCTAACCCTAACCCCTAACCCTAACCGTAACAGTAACCCTAACCCCCTAACCCTAACCCCCTAACCCTAACACCCTAACGCTAACCCTAACCCTCATCATCCTCCTTACCTACACAGAGAAACCAAGGGAGTCCCCCTGACAGATCCCATGGACTGTCCGAGGCAGCAGGCTCTGACTGGGAGGTAGAAGTTCTCCTGCCCTGACACCTTCTCAGCACCTCTGACACCAGCAGCTCCTGCACACAGAAGGCTCCTGCTTCGCCCCCAGCACCTCTGCAGGCAGAGCTCAGCTCCAAGCACAGGAACAAGCCCAGCGCCTCCTCCTCACCCAGCCCCTGCTCCTACAGCTGGGATGGCACCAGCACATCTCCTGACAGCTTCTCCTCCCTTTAGAGCACGCACCCACCATGTGTTTCAAGGCAACACTAAAACAGGATTGCAAAGTCAAAGAACATGTACCTGGATGCGCAGGGCAGCCACGGGAAATGCAGCCTCCCGAGGGAGGGGTCTCCTCTGCACTGGTTCCTGCAGGGCTCTGGCTCCTTAAATAGCCCACGCTCAGCGTGGGGGCCCCGTCACAATGGGTGTCTCCACAGCGACCGCCAGGGCTTTGTGATGGCTTCAGAACATGCAACTCTGTCTGAGGACAGGTGAGCAGTCAACAGAGAGTTGATGGGTCAGGTTTAAAGGGAGAACAGCCATGGGAGACATTACTGTGGGCATCTGCTAGAGACCACCTGATCAAGAGCACTCTGTGGATGAAGCACTCTACAGACAGATAGGAAGAGCCTCACGCTCGCAGGCCCTTGTTCTCATGGGGGACTTCAACCACCCTGACATCTGTTGGAGCAATGCTACGGCCCAGCACAAGCAATCCAGGAGGTTCCTCGATTGTGTGGAAGATAACTTCCTTCTGCAAGTAATAGAGGAGCCGACAAGGAGGGGTGCCATGCCAGACCTCATGCTCACCAACAGGGAAGGGCTCATTGGAAATGTGACACTCCAGAGCAGCCTTGGTTGCAGCCATCATGAGATGGTCGAATTTGAGATCCTCAGCACAGTGAGAAGAGCGTGCAGCGAGCTCACTGCCCTGGACTTCAAGAGAGCAGACTTTGGCCTCTTCAGGAACCTGCTTAGGAAGGTTCCATGGGATATAGCCCTAGAGGGCAGGGGAGCCCAAGGTTGTTGGTTGATATTCAAGGATCTCCTACTACAAGCTCAAGAGTATTGCATCGCAACTAGAAGGAAGTGCAGCAGGACGGCCAGGAGACCTGACTGGATGGATAAGGAGCTGCTGAGGAAACTTGGAAGGAAAAAAAAGGCTTATAAAAGGTGGAAGCAAGGACAGGCAGTCTGGGAAGAATACAGGGATGTTGTCTGAGAAGCTATGGACCAGGTGAGGAAAGCTAAGGCCCAGTTAGAATTAAACTTGGCTAGGGGTGTGAAAGATAACAGGAAGGGATTCTATAGTTACATTGCAAATGAAAGATAGGGTAGGGACAACGTAGGCCCCCTCCAGAAACTATCAAGAGAACTGGCTACCCTAGATTTGCAGACGGCTGAGGTTCTTCATGACTTCTTTGCCTCTGTCTTCACTGGCAAAGGCTCTGACCGCACCACCCAAGTCTTGGAATGCAGACACAGGGAATGTGAGAATAAAGACCCTAGGCCCACTGTAGGAGAGGATCTGGTTTGAGACCATCCTAAAAACCTAAACGTACACAAGTCCATGGGACCTGGACATCCATCTGCGGGTCCTGAAGGAGCTGGCAAATGAAGTTGCTAAGACACTGGCCATCATATTTGAAAAATCATGGCACTCAGGTGAAGTTCCTGATGACTGGAGAAAGGGAAATATGACCCCATTTTTCAAGAAGGGGAAAATGGATGAGCCAGGGAATTACAGACCAGTCAGTCTCACCTTTCCTCAGTCCTCAGTCTCCTCTCAGCACCTGAGGTTCACGGACTCAATCCAAATACACCATGGGGCTCATGAAAACCTTTGGGATTTGTCAAGCCTTGCAGATTGCACAGCACATTTTAGGATTCCGAGTGCAGGAAGATTGCAAAGGGCAACGGATAAAAGTTATTTTGAATTTTTTTTTCTTACTTTTCAGTTTAGAAATTTCTGTGACTTCGGGAATGCCTGGCACAGGGATCACTAGAACCTGCCAGCACCCCTCCTGCCTTCCGCAATGCCCAGTGGGCTTGCGTGGGCCTTGACTGTCCCCTTGTGCTGAGCTCCCAGTGACAGATTTACAGGAGGGTGAAAATTTATGAAACCGTTCTAGCAGTGATTATATTTGAAAAGTTTGTAGTTTGCAAAGAAAGCCTTTGTACATATGTTAAAATTTTGTAACTTTGCTGTTCTGTATTTTAGGTACTGTTCCAGTAGGTGATTGTGTTTAGAAATCATAAATCAATAGAGAAGCTTCATACGCTGAATACTGCAGTTGTGTGGGTTTGTATCTTAGGTACTTTATAACTAAAGGCTACAATGGTGACTTTAGGAATAGAGACAAATATAACCTAACCCTAACCCTAACCCTAATCCTAACCCTAACCCCCTAACCCTAACCCTAACCCTAACTCTAACTCCTAACCCCATCCCTAACCCTAACCCTAACCCTAACCCCTAACCCCTAACCCTAACCCTAACCCCTAACCCTAACCCTAACAGTAACCCTAACCCACTAACCCTAACCCCCTAACCCTAACCCCCTAACCCTAACCCCCTAACCCTAACCCTAACCCTCATCATCCTCCTTATCTACACAGAGAAACCAAGGGAGTCCCCCTGACAGATCCCATGGACTGTCCGAGGCAGCAGGCTCTGACTGGGAGGTAGAAGTTCTCCTGCCCTGACACCTTCTCAGCACCTCTGACACCAGCAGCTCCTGCACACAGAAGGCTCCTGCTTCGCCCCCAGCACCTCTGCAGGCAGAGCTCAGCTCCAAGCACAGGAACAAGCCCAGCGCCTCCTCCTCACCCAGCCCCTGCTCCTACAGCTGGGATGGCACCAGCACATCTCCTGACAGCTTCTCCTCCCTTTAGAGCACGCACCCACCATGTGTTTCAAGGCAACACTAAAACAGGATTGCAAAGTCAAAGAACATGTACCTGGATGCGCAGGGCAGCCACGGGAAATGCAGCCTCCCGAGGGAGGGGTCTCCTCTGCACTGGTTCCTGCAGGGCTCTGGCTCCTTAAATAGCCCACGCTCAGCGTGGGGGCCCCGTCACAATGGGTGTCTCCACAGCGACCGCCAGGGCTTTGTGATGGCTTCAGAACATGCAACTCTGTCTGAGGACAGGTGAGCAGTCAACAGAGAGTTGATGGGTCAGGTTTAAAGGGAGAACAGCCATGGGAGACATTACTGTGGGCATCTGCTAGAGACCACCTGATCAAGAGCACTCTGTGGATGAAGCACTCTACAGACAGATAGGAAGAGCCTCACGCTCGCAGGCCCTTGTTCTCATGGGGGACTTCAACCACCCTGACGTCTGTTGGAGCAATGCTACGGCCCAGCACAAGCAATCCAGGAGGTTCCTCGATTGTGTGGAAGATAACTTCCTTCTGCAAGTAATAGAGGAGCCGACAAGGAGGGGTGCCATGCCAGACCTCATGCTCACCAACAGGGAAGGGCTCATTGGAAATGTGACACTCCAGAGCAGCCTTGGTTGCAGCCATCATGAGATGGTCGAATTTGAGATCCTCAGCACAGTGAGAAGAGCGTGCAGCGAGCTCACTGCCCTGGACTTCAAGAGAGCAGACTTTGGCCTCTTCAGGAACCTGCTTAGGAAGGTTCCATGGGATATAGCCCTAGAGGGCAGGGGAGCCCAAGGTTGTTGGTTGATATTCAAGGATCTCCTACTACAAGCTCAAGAGTATTGCATCGCAACTAGAAGGAAGTGCAGCAGGACGGCCAGGAGACCTGACTGGATGGATAAGGAGCTGCTGAGGAAACTTGGAAGGAAAAAAAAGGCTTATAAAAGGTGGAAGCAAGGACAGGCAGTCTGGGAAGAATACAGGGATGTTGTCTGAGAAGCTATGGACCAGGTTAGGAAAGCTAAGGCCCAGTTAGAATTAAACTTGGCTAGGGGTGTGAAAGATAACAGGAAGGGATTCTATAGTTACATTGCAAATGAAAGATAGGGTAGGGACAACGTAGGCCCCCTCCAGAAACTATCAAGAGAACTGGCTACCCTAGATTTGCAGACGGCTGAGGTTCTTCATGACTTCTTTGCCTCTGTCTTCACTGGCAAAGGCTCTGACCGCACCACCCAAGTCTAGGAATGCAGACACAGGGAATGTGAGAATAAAGACCCTAGGCCCACTGTAGGAGAGGATCTGGTTTGAGACCATCCTAAAAACCTAAACGTACACAAGTCCATGGGACCTGGACATCCATCTGCGGGTCCTGAAGGAGCTGGCAAATGAAGTTGCTAAGACACTGGCCATCATATTTGAAAAATCATGGCACTCAGGTGAAGTTCCTGATGACTGGAGAAAGGGAAATATGACCCCATTTTTCAAGAAGGGGAAAATGGATGAGCCAGGGAATTACAGACCAGTCAGTCTCACCTTTCCTCAGTCCTCAGTCTCCTCTCAGCACCTGAGGTTCACGGACTCAATCCAAATACACCATGGGGCTCATGAAAACCTTTGGGATTTGTCAAGCCTTGCAGATTGCACAGCACATTTTAGGATTCCGAGTGCAGGAAGATTGCAAAGGGCAACGGATAAAAGTTATTTTGAATTTTTTTTTCTTACTTTTCAGTTTAGAAATTTCTGTGACTTCGGGAATGCCTGGCACAGGGATCACTAGAACCTGCCAGCACCCCTCCTGCCTTCCGCAATGCCCAGTGGGCTTGCGTGGGCCTTGACTGTCCCCTTGTGCTGAGCTCCCAGTGACAGATTTACAGGAGGGTGAAAATTTATGAAACCGTTCTAGCAGTGATTATATTTGAAAAGTTTGTAGTTTGCAAAGAAAGCCTTTATACATATGTTAAAATTTTGTAACTTTGCTGTTCTGTATTTTAGGTACTGTTCCAGTAGGTGATTGTGTTTAGAAATCATAAATCAATAGAGAAGCTTCATACGCTGAATACTGCAGTTGTGTGGGTTTGTATCTTAGGTACTTTATAACTAAAGGCTACAATGGTGACTTTAGGAATAGAGACAAATATAACCTAACCCTAACCCTAACCCTAACCCTAACACCCTAACCCTAACCCTAACCCCTAACCCCTAACCCTAACCCCTAACCCTAACCCCCTAACCCTAACCCTAACCCTCATCATCCTCCTTATCTACACAGAGAAACCAAGGGAGTCCCCCTGACAGATCCCATGGACTGTCCGAGGCAGCAGGCTCTGACTGGGACGTAGAAGTTCTCCTGCCCTGACACCTTCTCAGCACCTCTGACACCAGCAGCTCCTGCACACAGAAGGCTCCTGCTTCGCCCCCAGCACCTCTGCAGGCAGAGCTCAGCTCCAAGCACAGGAACAAGCCCAGCGCCTCCTCCTCACCCAGCCCCTGCTCCTACAGCTGGGATGGCACCAGCACATCTCCTGACAGCTTCTCCTCCCTTTAGAGCACGCACCCACCATGTGTTTCAAGGCAACACTAAAACAGGATTGCAAAGTCAAAGAACCTGTACCTGGATGCGCAGGGCAGCCACGGGAAATGCAGCCTCCCGAGGGAGGGGTCTCCTCTGCACTGGTTCCTGCAGGGCTCTGGCTCCTTAAATAGCCCACGCTCAGCGTGGGGGCCCCGTCACAATGGGTGTCTCCACAGCGACCTCCAGGGCTTTGTGATGGCTTCAGAACATGCAACTCTGTCTGAGGACAGGTGAGCAGTCAACAGAGAGTTGATGGGTCAGGTTTAAAGGGAGAACAGCCATGGGAGACATTACTGTGGGCATCTGCTAGAGACCACCTGATCAAGAGCACTCTGTGGATGAAGCACTCTACAGACAGATAGGAAGAGCCTCACGCTCGCAGGCCCTTGTTCTCATGGGGGACTTCAACCACCCTGACATCTGTTGGAGCAATGCTACGGCCCAGCACAAGCAATCCAGGAGGTTCCTCGATTGTGTGGAAGATAACTTCCTTCTGCAAGTAATAGAGGAGCCGACAAGGAGGGGTGCCATGCCAGACCTCATGCTCACCAACAGGGAAGGGCTCATTGGAAATGTGACACTCCAGAGCAGCCTTGGTTGCAGCCATCATGAGATGGTCGAATTTGAGATCCTCAGCACAGTGAGAAGAGCGTGCAGCGAGCTCACTGCCCTGGACTTCAAGAGAGCAGACTTTGGCCTCTTCAGGAACCTGCTTAGTAAGGTTCCATGGGATATAGCCCTAGAGGGCAGGGGAGCCCAAGGTTGTTGGTTGATATTCAAGGATCTCCTACTACAAGCTCAAGAGTATTGCATCGCAACTAGAAGGAAGTGCAGCAGGACGGCCAGGAGACCTGACTGGATGGATAAGGAGCTGCTGAGGAAACTTGGAAGGAAAAAAAAGGCTTATAAAAGGTGGAAGCAAGGACAGGCAGTCTGGGAAGAATACAGGGATGTTGTCTGAGAAGCTATGGACCAGGTTAGGAAAGCTAAGGCCCAGTTAGAATTAAACTTGGCTAGGGGTGTGAAAGATAACAGGAAGGGATTCTATAGTTACATTGCAAATGAAAGATAGGGTAGGGACAACGTAGGCCCCCTCCAGAAACTATCAAGAGAACTGGCTACCCTAGATTTGCAGACGGCTGAGGTTCTTAATGACTTCTTTGCCTCTGTCTTCACTGGCAAAGGCTCTGACCGCACCACCCAAGTCTTGGAATGCAGACACAGGGAATGTGAGAATAAAGACCCTAGGCCCACTGTAGGAGAGGATCTGGTTTGAGACCATCCTAAAAACCTAAACGTACACAAGTCCATGGGACCTGGACATCCATCTGCGGGTCCTGAAGGAGCTGGCAAATGAAGTTGCTAAGACACTGGCCATCATATTTGAAAAATCATGGCACTCAGGTGAAGTTCCTGATGACTGGAGAAAGGGAAATATGACCCCATTTTTCAAGAAGGGGAAAATGGATGAGCCAGGGAATTACAGACCAGTCAGTCTCACCTTTCCTCAGTCCTCAGTCTCCTCTCAGCACCTGAGGTTCACGGACTCAATCCAAATACACCATGGGGCTCATGAAAACCTTTGGGATTTGTCAAGCCTTGCAGATTGCACAGCACATTTTAGGATTCCGAGTGCAGGAAGATTGCAAAGGGCAACGGATAAAAGTTATTTTGAATTTTTTTTTCTTACTTTTCAGTTTAGAAATTTCTGTGACTTCGGGAATGCCTGGCACAGGGATCACTAGAACCTGCCAGCACCCCTCCTGCCTTCCGCAATGCCCAGTGGGCTTGCGTGGGCCTTGACTGTCCCCTTGTGCTGAGCTCCCAGTGACAGATTTACAGGAGGGTGAAAATTTATGAAACCGTTCTAGCAGTGATTATATTTGAAAAGTTTGTAGTTTGCAAAGAAAGCCTTTGTACATATGTTAAAATTTTGTAACTTTGCTGTTCTGTATTTTAGGTACTGTTCCAGTAGGTGATTGTGTTTAGAAATCATAAATCAATAGAGAAGCTTCATACGCTGAATACTGCAGTTGTGTGGGTTTGTATCTTAGGTACTTTATAACTAAAGGCTACAATGGTGACTTTAGGAATAGAGACAAATATAACCTAACCCTAACCCTAACCCTAACACCCTAACCCCTAACCCTAACCCCCTAACCCTCATCATCCTCCTTATCTACACAGAGAAACCAAGGGAGTCCCCCTGACAGATCCCATGGACTGTCCGAGGCAGCAGGCTCTGACTGGGAGGTAGAAGTTCTCCTGCCCTGACACCTTCTCAGCACCTCTGACACCAGCAGCTCCTGCACACAGAAGGCTCCTGCTTCGCCCCCAGCACCTCTGCAGGCAGAGCTCAGCTCCAAGCACAGGAACAAGCCCAGCGCCTCCTCCTCACCCATCCCCTGCTCCTACAGCTGGGATGGCACCAGCACATCTCCTGACAGCTTCTCCTCCCTTTAGAGCACGCACCCACCATGTGTTTCAAGGCAACACTAAAACAGGATTGCAAAGTCAAAGAACATGTACCTGGATGCGCAGGGCAGCCACGGGAAATGCAGCCTCCCGAGGGAGGGGTCTCCTCTGCACTGGTTCCTGCAGGGCTCTGGCTCCTTAAATAGCCCACGCTCAGTGTGGGGGCCCCGTCACAATGGGTGTCTCCACAGCGACCGCCAGGGCTTTGTGATGGCTTCAGAACATGCAACTCTGTCTGAGGACAGGTGTGCAGTCAACAGAGAGTTGATGGGTCAGGTTTAAAGGGAGAACAGCCATGGGAGACATTACTGTGGGCATCTGCTAGAGACCACCTGATCAAGAGGACTCTGTGGATGAAGCACTCTACAGACAGATAGGAAGAGCCTCACGCTCGCAGGCCCTTGTTCTCATGGGGGACTTCAACCACCCTGACATCTGTTGGAGCAATGCTACGGCCCAGCACAAGCAATCCAGGAGGTTCCTCGATTGTGTGGAAGATAACTTCCTTCTGCAAGTAATAGAGGAGCCGACAAGGAGGGGTGCCATGCCAGACCTCATGCTCACCAACAGGGAAGGGCTCATTGGAAATGTGACACTCCAGAGCAGCCTTGGTTGCAGCCATCATGAGATGGTCGAATTTGAGATCCTCAGCACAGTGAGAAGAGCGTGCAGCGAGCTCACTGCCCTGGACTTCAAGAGAGCAGACTTTGGCCTCTTCAGGAACCTGCTTAGGAAGGTTCCATGGGATATAGCCCTAGAGGGCAGGGGAGCCCAAGGTTGTTGGTTGATATTCAAGGATCTCCTACTACAAGCTCAAGAGTATTGCATCGCAACTAGAAGGAAGTGCAGCAGGACGGCCAGGAGACCTGACTGGATGGATAAGGAGCTGCTGAGGAAACTTGGAAGGAAAAAAAAGGCTTATAAAAGGTGGAAGCAAGGACAGGCAGTCTGGGAAGAATACAGGGATGTTGTCTGAGAAGCTATGGACCAGGTTAGGAAAGCTAAGGCCCAGTTAGAATTAAACTTGGCTAGGGGTGTGAAAGATAACAGGAAGGGATTCTATAGTTACATTGCAAATGAAAGATAGGGTAGGGACAACGTAGGCCCCCTCCAGAAACTATCAAGAGAACTGGCTACCCTAGATTTGCAGACGGCTGAGGTTCTTCATGACTTCTTTGCCTCTGTCTTCACTGGCAAAGGCTCTGACCGCACCACCCAAGTCTTGGAATGCAGACACAGGGAATGTGAGAATAAAGACCCTAGGCCCACTGTAGGAGAGGATCTGGTTTGAGACCATCCTAAAAACCTAAACGTACACAAGTCCATGGGACCTGGACATCCATCTGCGGGTCCTGAAGGAGCTGGCAAATGAAGTTGCTAAGACACTGGCCATCATATTTGAAAAATCATGGCACTCAGGTGAAGTTCCTGATGACTGGAGAAAGGGAAATATGACCCCATTTTTCAAGAAGGGGAAAATGGATGAGCCAGGGAATTACAGACCAGTCAGTCTCACCTTTCCTCAGTCCTCAGTCTCCTCTCAGCACCTGAGGTTCACAGACTCAATCCAAATACACCATGGGGCTCATGAAAACCTTTGGGATTTGTCAAGCCTTGCAGATTGCACAGCACATTTTAGGATTCCGAGTGCAGGAAGATTGCAAAGGGCAACGGATAAAAGTTATTTTGAATTTTTTTTTCTTACTTTTCAGTTTAGAAATTTCTGTGACTTCGGGAATGCCTGGCACAGGGATCACTAGAACCTGCCAGCACCCCTCCTGCCTTCCGCAATGCCCAGTGGGCTTGCGTGGGCCTTGACTGTCCCCTTGTGCTGAGCTCCCAGTGACAGATTTACAGGAGGGTGAAAATTTATGAAACCGTTCTAGCAGTGATTATATTTGAAAAGTTTGTAGTTTGCAAAGAAAGCCTTTGTACATATGTTAAAATTTTGTAACTTTGCTGTTCTGTATTTTAGGTACTGTTCCAGTAGGTGATTGTGTTTAGAAATCATAAATCAATAGAGAAGCTTCATACGCTGAATACTGCAGTTGTGTGGGTTTGTATCTTAGGTACTTTATAACTAAAGGCTACAATGGTGACTTTAGGAATAGAGACAAATATAACCTAACCCTAACCCTAACCCTAACCCCCTACCCCTAACCACTAACCCCTAACCCCTAACCCTAACCCTAATCCCTAACCCTAACCCTAACAGTAACCCTAACCCCCTAACCCTAACCCCCTAACCCTAACCCTAACACCCTAACCCTAACCCTAACCCTAACCCTCATCATCCTCCTTATCTACACAGAGAAACCAAGGGAGTCCCCCTGACAGATCCCATGGACTGTCCGAGGCAGCAGGCTCTGACTGGGAGGTAGAAGTTCTCCTGCCCTGACACCTTCTCAGCACCTCTGACACCAGCAGCTCCTGCACACAGAAGGCTCCTGCTTCGCCCCCAGCACCTCTGCAGGCAGAGCTCAGCTCCAAGCACAGGAACAAGCCCAGCGCCTCCTCCTCACCCAGCCCCTGCTCCTACAGCTGGGATGGCACCAGCACATCTCCTGACAGCTTCTCCTCCCTTTAGAGCACGCACCCACCATGTGTTTCAAGGCAACACTAAAACAGGATTGCAAAGTCAAAGAACATGTACCTGGATGCGCAGGGCAGCCACGGGAAATGCAGCCTCCCGAGGGAGGGGTCTCCTCTGCACTGGTTCCTGCAGGGCTCTGGCTCCTTAAATAGCCCACGCTCAGCGTGGGGGCCCCGTCACAATGGGTGTCTCCACAGCGACCGCCAGGGCTTTGTGATGGCTTCAGAACATGCAACTCTGTCTGAGGACAGGTGAGCAGTCAACAGAGAGTTGATGGGTCAGGTTTAAAGGGAGAACAGCCATGGGAGACATTACTGTGGGCATCTGCTAGAGACCACCTGATCAAGAGGACTCTGTGGATGAAGCACTCTACAGACAGATAGGAAGAGCCTCACGCTCGCAGGCCCTTGTTCTCATGGGGGACTTCAACCACCCTGACATCTGTTGGAGCAATGCTACGGCCCAGCACAAGCAATCCAGGAGGTTCCTCGATTGTGTGGAAGATAACTTCCTTCTGCAAGTAATAGAGGAGCCGACAAGGAGGGGTGCCATGCCAGACCTCATGCTCACCAACAGGGAAGGGCTCATTGGAAATGTGACACTCCAGAGCAGCCTTGGTTGCAGCCATCATGAGATGGTCGAATTTGAGATCCTCAGCACAGTGAGAAGAGCGTGCAGCGAGCTCACTGCCCTGGACTTCAAGAGAGCAGACTTTGGCCTCTTCAGGAACCTGCTTAGGAAGGTTCCATGGGATATAGCCCTAGAGGGCAGGGGAGCCCAAGGTTGTTGGTTGATATTCAAGGATCTCCTACTACAAGCTCAAGAGTATTGCATCGCAACTAGAAGGAAGTGCAGCAGGACGGCCAGGAGACCTGACTGGATGGATAAGGAGCTGCTGAGGAAACTTGGAAGGAAAAAAAAGGCTTATAAAAGGTGGAAGCAAGGACAGGCAGTCTGGGAAGAATACAGGGATGTTGTCTGAGAAGCTATGGACCAGGTTAGGAAAGCTAAGGCCCAGTTAGAATTAAACTTGGCTAGGGGTGTGAAAGATAACAGGAAGGGATTCTATAGTTACATTGCAAATGAAAGATAGGGTAGGGACAACGTAGGCCCCCTCCAGAAACTATCAAGAGAACTGGCTACCCTAGATTTGCAGACGGCTGAGGTTCTTCATGACTTCTTTGCCTCTGTCTTCACTGGCAAAGGCTCTGACCGCACCACCCAAGTCTTGGAATGCAGACCCAGGGAATGTGAGAATAAAGACCCTAGGCCCACTGTAGGAGAGGATCTGGTTTGAGACCATCCTAAAAACCTAAACGTACACAAGTCCATGGGACCTGGACATCCATCTGCGGGTCCTGAAGGAGCTGGCAAATGAAGTTGCTAAGACACTGGCCATCATATTTGAAAAATCATGGCACTCAGGTGAAGTTCCTGATGACTGGAGAAAGGGAAATATGACCCCATTTTTCAAGAAGGGGAAAATGGATGAGCCAGGGAATTACAGACCAGTCAGTCTCACCTTTCCTCAGTCCTCAGTCTCCTCTCAGCACCTGAGGTTCACGGACTCAATCCAAATACACCATGGGGCTCATGAAAACCTTTGGGATTTGTCAAGCCTTGCAGATTGCACAGCACATTTTAGGATTCCGAGTGCAGGAAGATTGCAAAGGGCAACGGATAAAAGTTATTTTGAATTTTTTTTTCTTACTTTTCAGTTTAGAAATTTCTGTGACTTCGGGAATGCCTGGCACAGGGATCACTAGAACCTGCCAGCACCCCTCCTGCCTTCCGCAATGCCCAGTGGGCTTGCGTGGGCCTTGACTGTCCCCTTGTGCTGAGCTCCCAGTGACAGATTTACAGGAGGGTGAAAATTTATGAAACCGTTCTAGCAGTGATTATATTTGAAAAGTTTGTAGTTTGCAAAGAAAGCCTTTGTACATATGTTAAAATTTTGTAACTTTGCTGTTCTGTATTTTAGGTACTGTTCCACTAGGTGATTGTGTTTAGAAATCATAACTCAATAGAGAAGCTTCATATGCTGAATACTGCAGTTGTGTGGGTTTGTATCTTAGGTACTTTATAACTAAAGGCTACAATGGTGACTTTAGGAATAGAGACAAATATAACCTAACCCTAACCCTAACCCCCTAACCCTAACCCTAACCCCCTAACCCTAACCCTAACCCCTAACCCTAAACCTAACCCTAACCCTAACCCCTAACCCCTAACCCCTAACCCCTAACCCTAACCCTAACAGTAACCCTAACCCCCTAACCCTAACCCCCTAACCCCCTAACCCTAACACCCTAACCCTAACCCTAACCCTCATCATCCTCCTTATCTACACAGAGAAACCAAGGGAGTCCCCCTGACAGATCCCATGGACTGTCCGAGGCAGCAGGCTCTGACTGGGACGTAGAAGTTCTCCTGCCCTGACACCTTCTCAGCACCTCTGACACCAGCAGCTCCTGCACACAGAAGGCTCCTGCTTCGCCCTCAGCACCTCTGCAGGCAGAGCTCAGCTCCAAGCACAGGAACAAGCCCAGCGCCTCCTCCTCACCCAGCCCCTGCTCCTACAGCTGGGATGGCACCAGCACATCTCCTGACAGCTTCTCCTCCCTTTAGAGCACGCACCCACCATGTGTTTCAAGGCAACACTAAAACAGGATTGCAAAGTCAAAGAACATGTACCTGGATGCGCAGGGCAGCCACGGGAAATGCAGCCTCCCGAGGGAGGGGTCTCCTCTGCACTGGTTCCTGCAGGGCTCTGGCTCCTTAAATAGCCCACGCTCAGCGTGGGGGCCCCGTCACAATGGGTGTCTCCACAGCGACCGCCAGGGCTTTGTGATGGCTTCAGAACATGCAACTCTGTCTGAGGACAGGTGAGCAGTCAACAGAGAGTTGATGGGTCAGGTTTAAAGGGAGAACAGCCATGGAAGACATTACTGTGGGCATCTGCTAGAGACCACCTGATCAAGAGCACTCTGTGGATGAAGCACTCTACAGACAGATAGGAAGAGCCTCACGCTCGCAGGCCCTTGTTCTCATGGGGGACTTCAACCACCCTGACATCTGTTGGAGCAATGCTACGGCCCAGCACAAGCAATCCAGGAGGTTCCTCGATTGTGTGGAAGATAACTTCCTTCTGCAAGTAATAGAGGAGCCGACAAGGAGGGGTGCCATGCCAGACCTCATGCTCACCAACAGGGAAGGGCTCATTGGAAATGTGACACTCCAGAGCAGCCTTGGTTGCAGCCATCATGAGATGGTCGAATTTGAGATCCTCAGCACAGTGAGAAGAGCGTGCAGCGAGCTCACTGCCCTGGACTTCAAGAGAGCAGACTTTGGCCTCTTCAGGAACCTGCTTAGGAAGGTTCCATGGGATATAGCCCTAGAGGGCAGGGGAGCCCAAGGTTGTTGGTTGATATTCAAGGATCTCCTACTACAAGCTCAAGAGTATTGCATCGCAACTAGAAGGAAGTGCAGCAGGACGGCCAGGAGACCTGACTGGATGGATAAGGAGCTGCTGAGGAAACTTGGAAGGAAAAAAAAGGCTTATAAAAGGTGGAAGCAAGGACAGGCAGTCTGCGAAGAATACAGGGATGTTGTCTGAGAAGCTATGGACCAGGTTAGGAAAGCTAAGGCCCAGTTAGAATTAAACTTGGCTAGGGGTGTGAAAGATAACAGGAAGGGATTCTATAGTTACATTGCAAATGAAAGATAGGGTAGGGACAACGTAGGCCCCCTCCAGAAACTATCAAGAGAACTGGCTACCCTAGATTTGCAGACGGCTGAGGTTCTTAATGACTTCTTTGCCTCTGTCTTCACTGGCAAAGGCTCTGACTGCACCACTCAAGTCTTGGAATGCAGACACAGGGAATGTGAGAATAAAGACCCTAGGCCCACTGTAGGAGAGGATCTGGTTTGAGACCATCCTAAAAACCTAAACGTACACAAGTCCATGGGACCTGGACATCCATCTGCGGGTCCTGAAGGAGCTGGCAAATGAAGTTGCTAAGACACTGGCCATCATATTTGAAAAATCATGGCACTCAGGTGAAGTTCCTGATGACTGGAGAAAGGGAAATATGACCCCATTTTTCAAGAAGGGGAAAATGGATGAGCCAGGGAATTACAGACCAGTCAGTCTCACCTTTCCTCAGTCCTCAGTCTCCTCTCAGCACCTGAGGTTTACGGACTCAATCCAAATACACCATGGGGCTCATGAAAACCTTTGGGATTTGTCAAGCCTTGCAGATTGCACAGCACATTTTAGGATTCCGAGTGCAGGAAGATTGCAAAAGGGCAACGGATAAAAGTTATTTTGAATTTTTTTTTCTTACTTTTCAGTTTAGAAATTTCTGTGACTTCGGGAATGCCTGGCACAGGGATCACTAGAACCTGCCAGCACCCCTCCTGCCTTCCGCAATGCCCAGTGGGCTTGCGTGGGCCTTGACTGTCCCCTTGTGCTGAGCTCCCAGTGACAGATTTACAGGAGCGTGAAAATTTATGAAACCGCTCTAGCAGTGATTATATTTGAAAAGTTTGTAGTTTGCAAAGAAAGCCTTTGTACATATGTTAAAATTTTGTAACTTTGCTGTTCTGTATTTTAGGTACTGTTCCAGTAGGTGATTGTGTTTAGAAATCATAAATCAATAGAGAAGCTTCATACGCTGAATACTGCAGTTGTGTGGGTTTGTATCTTAGATACTTTATAACTAAAGGCTACAATGGTGACTTTAGGAATAGAGACAAATATAACCTAACCCTAACCCTAACCCTAACCCCCTAACCCTAAGCCTAACCCTAACCCCCTAACCCTAACCCTAACCCCTAACCCTAACCCCTAACCCTAACCCCTAACCCTAACCCCTAACCCTAACCCCTAACCCTAACCCCTAACCCTAACCCCTAACCCTAACCCCTAACCCTAACCCCTAACCCTAACAGTAACCCTAACCCCCTAACCCCCTAACCCTAACCCCCTAACCCTAACCCTAACCCTCATCATCCTCCTTATCTACACAGAGAAACCAAGGGAGTCCCCCTGACAGATCCCATGGACTGTCCGAGGCAGCAGGCTCTGACTGGGAGGTAGAAGTTCTCCTGCCCTGACACCTTCTCAGCACCTCTGACACCAGCAGCTCCTGCACACAGAAGGCTCCTGCTTCGCCCCCAGCACCTCTGCAGGCAGAGCTCAGCTCCAAGCACAGGAACAAGCCCAGCGCCTCCTCCTCACCCAGCCCCTGCTCCTACAGCTGGGATGGCACCAGCACATCTCCTGACAGCTTCTCCTCCCTTTAGAGCACGCACCCACCATGTGTTTCAAGGCAACACTAAAACAGGATTGCAAAGTCAAAGAACCTGTACCTGGATGCGCAGGGCAGCCACGGGAAATGCAGCCTCCCGAGGGAGGGGTCTCCTCTGCACTGGTTCCTGCAGGGCTCTGGCTCCTTAAATAGCCCACGCTCAGCGTGGGGGCCCCGTCACAATGGGTGTCTCCACAGCGACCGCCAGGGCTTTGTGATGGCTTCAGAACATGCAACTCTGTCTGAGGACAGGTGAGCAGTCAACAGAGAGTTGATGGGTCAGGTTTAAAGGGAGAACAGCCATGGGAGACATTACTGTGGGCATCTGCTAGAGACCACCTGATCAAGAGGACTCTGTGGATGAAGCACTCTACAGACAGATAGGAAGAGCCTCACGCTCGCAGGCCCTTGTTCTCATGGGGGACTTCAACCACCCTGACATCTGTTGGAGCAATGCTACGGCCCAGCACAAGCAATCCAGGAGGTTCCTCGATTGTGTGGAAGATAACTTCCTTCTGCAAGTAATAGAGGAGCCGACAAGGAGGGGTGCCATGCCAGACCTCATGCTCACCAACAGGGAAGGGCTCATTGGAAATGTGACACTCCAGAGCAGCCTTGGTTGCAGCCATCATGAGATGGTCGAATTTGAGATCCTCAGCACAGTGAGAAGAGCGTGCAGCGAGCTCACTGCCCTGGACTTCAAGAGAGCAGACTTTGGCCTCTTCAGGAACCTGCTTAGGAAGGTTCCATGGGATATAGCCCTAGAGGGCAGGGGAGCCCAAGGTTGTTGGTTGATATTCAAGGATCTCCTACTACAAGCTCAAGAGTATTGCATCGCAACTAGAAGGAAGTGCAGCAGGACGGCCAGGAGACCTGACTGGATGGATAAGGAGCTGCTGAGGAAACTTGGAAGGAAAAAAAAGGCTTATAAAAGGTGGAAGCAAGGACAGGCAGTCTGGGAAGAATACAGGGATGTTGTCTGAGAAGCTATGGACCAGGTTAGGAAAGCTAAGGCCCAGTTAGAATTAAACTTGGCTAGGGGTGTGAAAGATAACAGGAAGGGATTCTATAGTTACATTGCAAATGAAAGATAGGGTAGGGACAACGTAGGCCCCCTCCAGAAACTATCAAGAGAACTGGCTACCCTAGATTTGCAGACGGCTGAGGTTCTTCATGACTTCTTTGCCTCTGTCTTCACTGGCAAAGGCTCTGACCGCACCACCCAAGTCTTGGAATGCAGACCCAGGGAATGTGAGAATAAAGACCCTAGGCCCACTGTAGGAGAGGATCTGGTTTGAGACCATCCTAAAAACCTAAACGTACACAAGTCCATGGGACCTGGACATCCATCTGCGGGTCCTGAAGGAGCTGGCAAATGAAGTTGCTAAGACACTGGCCATCATATTTGAAAAATCATGGCACTCAGGTGAAGTTCCTGATGACTGGAGAAAGGGAAATATGACCCCATTTTTCAAGAAGGGGAAAATGGATGAGCCAGGGAATTACAGACCAGTCAGTCTCACCTTTCCTCAGTCCTCAGTCTCCTCTCAGCACCTGAGGTTCACGGACTCAATCCAAATACACCATGGGGCTCATGAAAACCTTTGGGATTTGTCAAGCCTTGCAGATTGCACAGCACATTTTAGGATTCCGAGTGCAGGAAGATTGCAAAGGGCAACGGATAAAAGTTATTTTGAATTTTTTTTTCTTACTTTTCAGTTTAGAAATTTCTGTGACTTCGGGAATGCCTGGCACAGGGATCACTAGAACCTGCCAGCACCCCTCCTGCCTTCCGCAATGCCCAGTGGGCTTGCGTGGGCCTTGACTGTCCCCTTGTGCTGAGCTCCCAGTGACAGATTTACAGGAGGGTGAAAATTTATGAAACCGTTCTAGCAGTGATTATATTTGAAAAGTTTGTAGTTTGCAAAGAAAGCCTTTGTACATATGTTAAAATTTTGTAATTTTGCTGTTCTGTATTTTAGGTACTGTTCCAGTAGGTGATTGTGTTTGGAAATCATAAATCAATAGAGAAGCATCATACGCTGAATACTGCAGTTGTGTGGGTTTGTATCTTAGGTACTTTATAACTAAAGGCTACAATGGTGACTTTAGGAATAGAGACAAATATAACCTAACCCTAACCCTAACCCCCAAACCCTAACCCCTAACCCTAACCCCTAACCCCTAACCCCTAACCCCTAACCCTAACCCCTAACCCTAACCCCTAACCCTAACCCCTAACCCTAACCCCTAACCCTAACCCCTAACCCCTAACCCTAACCCCTAACCCTAACCCCTAACCCTAACCCTAACCCCTAACCCCTAACCCTAACCCTAACCCCTAACCCCTAACCCTAACCCCCTAACCCTAACCCTAACCCTCATCATCCTCCTTATCTACACAGAGAAACCAAGGGAGTCCCCCTGACAGATCCCATGGACTGTCCGAGGCAGCAGGCTCTGACTGGGAGGTAGAAGTTCTCCTGCCCTGACACCTTCTCAGCACCTCTGACACCAGCAGCTCCTGCACACAGAAGGCTCCTGCTTCGCCCCCAGCACCTCTGCAGGCAGAGCTCAGCTCCAAGCACAGGAACAAGCCCAGCGCCTCCTCCTCACCCATCCCCTGCTCCTACAGCTGGGATGGCACCAGCACATCTCCTGACAGCTTCTCCTCCCTTTAGAGCACGCACCCACCATGTGTTTCAAGGCAACACTAAAACAGGATTGCAAAGTCAAAGAACATGTACCTGGATGCGCAGGGCAGCCACGGGAAATGCAGCCTCCCGAGGGAGGGGTCTCCTCTGCACTGGTTCCTGCAGGGCTCTGGCTCCTTAAATAGCCCACGCTCAGCGTGGGGGCCCCGTCACAATGGGTGTCTCCACAGCGACCGCCAGGGCTTTGTGATGGCTTCAGAACATGCAACTCTGTCTGAGGACAGGTGAGCAGTCAACAGAGAGTTGATGGGTCAGGTTTAAAGGGAGAACAGCCATGGGAGACATTACTGTGGGCATCTGCTACAGACCACCTGATCAAGAGGACTCTGTGGATGAAGCACTCTACAGACAGATAGGAAGAGCCTCACGCTCGCAGGCCCTTGTTCTCATGGGGGACTTCAACCACCCTGACATCTGTTGGAGCAATGCTACGGCCCAGCACAAGCAATCCAGGAGGTTCCTCGATTGTGTGGAAGATAACTTCCTTCTGCAAGTAATAGAGGAGCCGACAAGGAGGGGTGCCATGCCAGACCTCATGCTCACCAACAGGGAAGGGCTCATTGGAAATGTGACACTCCAGAGCAGCCTTGGTTGCAGCCATCATGAGATGGTCGAATTTGAGATCCTCAGCACAGTGAGAAGAGCGTGCAGCGAGCTCACTGCCCTGGACTTCAAGAGAGCAGACTTTGGCCTCTTCAGGAACCTGCTTAGGAAGGTTCCATGGGATATAGCCCTAGAGGGCAGGGGAGCCCAAGGTTGTTGGTTGATATTCAAGGATCTCCTACTACAAGCTCAAGAGTATTGCATCGCAACTAGAAGGAAGTGCAGCAGGACGGCCAGGAGACCTGACTGGATGGATAAGGAGCTGCTGAGGAAACTTGGAAGGAAAAAAAAGGCTTATAAAAGGTGGAAGCAAGGACAGGCAGTCTGGGAAGAATACAGGGATGTTGTCTGAGAAGCTATGGACCAGGTTAGGAAAGCTAAGGCCCAGTTAGAATTAAACTTGGCTAGGGGTGTGAAAGATAACAGGAAGGGATTCTATAGTTACATTGCAAATGAAAGATAGGGTAGGGACAACGTAGGCCCCCTCCAGAAACTATCAAGAGAACTGGCTACCCTAGATTTGCAGACGGCTGAGGTTCTTCATGACTTCTTTGCCTCTGTCTTCACTGGCAAAGGCTCTGACCGCACCACCCAAGTCTTGGAATGCAGACACAGGGAATGTGAGAATAAAGACCCTAGGCCCACTGTAGGAGAGGATCTGGTTTGAGACCATCCTAAAAACCTAAACGTACACAAGTCCATGGGACCTGGACATCCATCTGCGGGTCCTGAAGGAGCTGGCAAATGAAGTTGCTAAGACACTGGCCATCATAGTTGAAAAATCATGGCACTCAGGTGAAGTTCCTGATGACTGGAGAAAGGGAAATATGACCCCATTTTTCAAGAAGGGGAAAATGGATGAGCCAGGGAATTACAGACCAGTCAGTCTCACCTTTCCTCAGTCCTCAGTCTCCTCTCAGCACCTGAGGTTCACGGACTCAATCCAAATACACCATGGGGCTCATGAAAACCTTTGGGATTTGTCAAGCCTTGCAGATTGCACAGCACATTTTAGGATTCCGAGTGCAGGAAGATTGCAAAGGGCAACGGATAAAAGTTATTTTGAATTTTTTTTTCTTACTTTTCAGTTTAGAAATTTCTGTGACTTCGGGAATGCCTGGCACAGGGATCACTAGAACCTGCCAGCACCCCTCCTGCCTTCCGCAATGCCCAGTGGGCTTGCGTGGGCCTTGACTGTCCCCTTGTGCTGAGCTCCCAGTGACAGATTTACAGGAGGGTGAAAATTTATGAAACCGTTCTAGCAGTGATTATATTTGAAAAGTTTGTAGTTTGCAAAGAAAGCCTTTGTACATATGTTAAAATTTTGTAATTTTGCTGTTCTGTATTTTAGGTACTGTTCCAGTAGGTGATTGTGTTTGGAAATCATAAATCAATAGAGAAGCATCATACGCTGAATACTGCAGTTGTGTGGGTTTGTATCTTAGGTACTTTATAACTAAAGGCTACAATGGTGACTTTAGGAATAGAGACAAATATAACCTAACCCTAACCCTAACCCCCAAACCCTAACCCCTAACCCTAACCCCTAACCCTAACCCCTAACCCCTAACCCTAACCCCTAACCCTAACCCCTAACCCTAACCCCTAACCCTAACCCCTAACCCTAACCCCTAACCCTAACCCCTAACCCTAACCCCTAACCCTAACCCCTAACCCCTAACCCTAACCCTAACCCCTAACCCCTAACCCTAACCCCCTAACCCTAACCCTAACCCTCATCATCCTCCTTATCTACACAGAGAAACCAAGGGAGTCCCCCTGACAGATCCCATGGACTGTCCGAGGCAGCAGGCTCTGACTGGGAGGTAGAAGTTCTCCTGCCCTGACACCTTCTCAGCACCTCTGACACCAGCAGCTCCTGCACACAGAAGGCTCCTGCTTCGCCCCCAGCACCTCTGCAGGCAGAGCTCAGCTCCAAGCACAGGAACAAGCCCAGCGCCTCCTCCTCACCCATCCCCTGCTCCTACAGCTGGGATGGCACCAGCACATCTCCTGACAGCTTCTCCTCCCTTTAGAGCACGCACCCACCATGTGTTTCAAGGCAACACTAAAACAGGATTGCAAAGTCAAAGAACATGTACCTGGATGCGCAGGGCAGCCACGGGAAATGCAGCCTCCCGAGGGAGGGGTCTCCTCTGCACTGGTTCCTGCAGGGCTCTGGCTCCTTAAATAGCCCACGCTCAGCGTGGGGGCCCCGTCACAATGGGTGTCTCCACAGCGACCGCCAGGGCTTTGTGATGGCTTCAGAACATGCAACTCTGTCTGAGGACAGGTGAGCAGTCAACAGAGAGTTGATGGGTCAGGTTTAAAGGGAGAACAGCCATGGGAGACATTACTGTGGGCATCTGCTAGAGACCACCTGATCAAGAGGACTCTGTGGATGAAGCACTCTACAGACAGATAGGAAGAGCCTCACGCTCGCAGGCCCTTGTTCTCATGGGGGACTTCAACCACCCTGACGTCTGTTGGAGCAATGCTACGGCCCAGCACAAGCAATCCAGGAGGTTCCTCGATTGTGTGGAAGATAACTTCCTTCTGCAAGTAATAGAGGAGCCGACAAGGAGGGGTGCCATGCCAGACCTCATGCTCACCAACAGGGAAGGGCTCATTGGAAATGTGACACTCCAGAGCAGCCTTGGTTGCAGCCATCATGAGATGGTCGAATTTGAGATCCTCAGCACAGTGAGAAGAGCGTGCAGCGAGCTCACTGCCCTGGACTTCAAGAGAGCAGACTTTGGCCTCTTCAGGAACCTGCTTAGGAAGGTTCCATGGGATATAGCCCTAGAGGGCAGGGGAGCCCAAGGTTGTTGGTTGATATTCAAGGATCTCCTACTACAAGCTCAAGAGTATTGCATCGCAACTAGAAGGAAGTGCAGCAGGACGGCCAGGAGACCTGACTGGATGGATAAGGAGCTGCTGAGGAAACTTGGAAGGAAAAAAAAGGCTTATAAAAGGTGGAAGCAAGGACAGGCAGTCTGGGAAGAATACAGGGATGTTGTCTGAGAAGCTATGGACCAGGTTAGGAAAGCTAAGGCCCAGTTAGAATTAAACTTGGCTAGGGGTGTGAAAGATAACAGGAAGGGATTCTATAGTTACATTGCAAATGAAAGATAGGGTAGGGACAACGTAGGCCCCCTCCAGAAACTATCAAGAGAACTGGCTACCCTAGATTTGCAGACGGCTGAGGTTCTTCATGACTTCTTTGCCTCTGTCTTCACTGGCAAAGGCTCTGACCGCACCACCCAAGTCTTGGAATGCAGACACAGGGAATGTGAGAATAAAGACCCTAGGCCCACTGTAGGAGAGGATCTGGTTTGAGACCATCCTAAAAACCTAAACGTACACAAGTCCATGGGACCTGGACATCCATCTGCGGGTCCTGAAGGAGCTGGCAAATGAAGTTGCTAAGACACTGGCCATCATATTTGAAAAATCATGGCACTCAGGTGAAGTTCCTGATGACTGGAGAAAGGGAAATATGACCCCATTTTTCAAGAAGGGGAAAATGGATGAGCCAGGGAATTACAGACCAGTCAGTCTCACCTTTCCTCAGTCCTCAGTCTCCTCTCAGCACCTGAGGTTCACGGACTCAATCCAAATACACCATGGGGCTCATGAAAACCTTTGGGATTTGTCAAGCCTTGCAGATTGCACAGCACATTTTAGGATTCCGAGTGCAGGAAGATTGCAAAGGGCAACGGATAAAAGTTATTTTGAATTTTTTTTCTTACTTTTCAGTTTAGAAATTTCTGTGACTTCGGGAATGCCTGGCACAGGGATCACTAGAACCTGCCAGCACCCCTCCTGCCTTCCGCAATGCCCAGTGGGCTTGCGTGGGCCTTGACTGTCCCCTTGTGCTGAGCTCCCAGTGACAGATTTACAGGAGGGTGAAAATTTATGAAACCGTTCTAGCAGTGATTATATTTGAAAAGTTTGTAGTTTGCAAAGAAAGCCTTTGTACATATGTTAAAATTTTGTAACTTTGCTGTTCTGTATTTTAGGTACTGTTCCAGTAGGTGATTGTGTTTAGAAATCATAAATCAATAGAGAAGCTTCATACGCTGAATACTGCAGTTGTGTGGGTTTGTATCTTAGGTACTTTATAACTAAAGGCTACAATGGTGACTTTAGGAATAGAGACAAATATAACCTAACCCTAACCCTAACCCTAACCCCCTAACCCCTAACCCCTAACCCTAACCCTAACCCCTAACCCTAACCCTAACAGTAACCCTAACCCCCTAACCCTAACCCCCTAACCCTAACCCTAACACCCTAACCCTAACCCTAACCCTCATCATCCTCCTTATCTACACAGAGAAACCAAGGGAGTCCCCCTGACAGATCCCATGGACTGTCCGAGGCAGCAGGCTCTGACTGGGAGGTAGAAGTTCTCCTGCCCTGACACCTTCTCAGCACCTCTGACACCAGCAGCTCCTGCACACAGAAGGCTCCTGCTTCGCCCCCAGCACCTCTGCAGGCAGAGCTCAGCTCCAAGCACAGGAACAAGCCCAGCGCCTCCTCCTCACCCAGCCCCTGCTCCTACAGCTGGGATGGCACCAGCACATCTCCTGACAGCTTCTCCTCCCTTTAGAGCACGCACCCACCATGTGTTTCAAGGCAACACTAAAACAGGATTGCAAAGTCAAAGAACCTGTACCTGGATGCGCAGGGCAGCCACGGGAAATGCAGCCTCCCGAGGGAGGGGTCTCCTCTGCACTGGTTACTGCAGGGCTCTGGCTCCTTAAATAGCCCACGCTCAGCGTGGGGGCCCCGTCACAATGGGTGTCTCCACAGCGACCGCCAGGGCTTTGTGATGGCTTCAGAACATGCAACTCTGTCTGAGGACAGGTGAGCAGTCAACAGAGAGTTGATGGGTCAGGTTTAAAGGGAGAACAGCCATGGGAGACATTACTGTGGGCATCTGCTAGAGACCACCTGATCAAGAGCACTCTGTGGATGAAGCACTCTACAGACAGATAGGAAGAGCCTCACGCTCGCAGGCCCTTGTTCTCATGGGGGACTTCAACCACCCTGACGTCTGTTGGAGCAATGCTACGGCCCAGCACAAGCAATCCAGGAGGTTCCTCGATTGTGTGGAAGATAACTTCCTTCTGCAAGTAATAGAGGAGCCGACAAGGAGGGGTGCCATGCCAGACCTCATGCTCACCAACAGGGAAGGGCTCATTGGAAATGTGACACTCCAGAGCAGCCTTGGTTGCAGCGATCATGAGATGGTCGAATTTGAGATCCTCAGCACAGTGAGAAGAGCGTGCAGCGAGCTCACTGCCCTGGACTTCAAGAGAGCAGACTTTGGCCTCTTCAGGAACCTGCTTAGGAAGGTTCCATGGGATATAGCCCTAGAGGGCAGGGGAGCCCAAGGTTGTTGGTTGATATTCAAGGATCTCCTACTACAAGCTCAAGAGTATTGCATCGCAACTAGAAGGAAGTGCAGCAGGACGGCCAGGAGACCTGACTGGATGGATAAGGAGCTGCTGAGGAAACTTGGAAGGAAAAAAAAGGCTTATAAAAGGTGGAAGCAAGGACAGGCAGTCTGGGAAGAATACAGGGATGTTGTCTGAGAAGCTATGGACCAGGTTAGGAAAGCTAAGGCCCAGTTAGAATTAAACTTGGCTAGGGGTGTGAAAGATAACAGGAAGGGATTCTATAGTTACATTGCAAATGAAAGATAGGGTAGGGACAACGTAGGCCCCCTCCAGAAACTATCAAGAGAACTGGCTACCCTAGATTTGCAGACGGCTGAGGTTCTTCATGACTTCTTTGCCTCTGTCTTCACTGGCAAAGGCTCTGACCGCACCACCCAAGTCTTGGAATGCAGACACAGGGAATGTGAGAATAAAGACCCTAGGCCCACTGTAGGAGAGGATCTGGTTTGAGACCATCCTAAAAACCTAAACGTACACAAGTCCATGGGACCTGGACATCCATCTGCGGGTCCTGAAGGAGCTGGCAAATGAAGTTGCTAAGACACTGGCCATCATATTTGAAAAATCATGGCACTCAGGTGAAGTTCCTGATGACTGGAGAAAGGGAAATATGACCCCATTTTTCAAGAAGGGGAAAATGGATGAGCCAGGGAATTACAGACCAGTCAGTCTCACCTTTCCTCAGTCCTCAGTCTCCTCTCAGCACCTGAGGTTCACGGACTCAATCCAAATACACCATGGGGCTCATGAAAACCTTTGGGATTTGTCAAGCCTTGCAGATTGCACAGCACATTTTAGGATTCCGAGTGCAGGAAGATTGCAAAGGGCAACGGATAAAAGTTATTTTGAATTTTTTTTCTTACTTTTCAGTTTAGAAATTTCTGTGACTTCGGGAATGCCTGGCACAGGGATCACTAGAACCTGCCAGCACCCCTCCTGCCTTCCGCAATGCCCAGTGGGCTTGCGTGGGCCTTGACTGTCCCCTTGTGCTGAGCTCCCAGTGACAGATTTACAGGAGGGTGAAAATTTATGAAACCGTTCTAGCAGTGATTATATTTGAAAAGTTTGTAGTTTGCAAAGAAAGCCTTTGTACATATGTTAAAATTTTGTAACTTTGCTGTTCTGTATTTTAGGTACTGTTGCAGTAGGTGATTGTGTTTAGAAATCATAAATCAATAGAGAAGCTTCATACGCTGAATACTGCAGTTGTGTGGGTTTGTATCTTAGGTACTTTATAACTAAAGGCTACAATGGTGACTTTAGGAATAGAGACAAATATAACCTAACCCTAACCCTAACCCTAACCCCCTAACCCTAACCCCTAACCCCTAACCCCTAACCCCTAACCCTAACCCCTAACCCTAACCCTAACAGTAACCCTAACCCCCTAACCCTAACCCCCTAACCCTAACCCTAACACCCTAACCCTAACCCTCATCATCCTCCTTATCTACACAGAGAAACCAAGGGAGTCCCCCTGACAGATCCCATGGACTGTCCGAGGCAGCAGGCTCTGACTGGGAGGTAGAAGTTCTCCTGCCCTGACACCTTCTCAGCACCTCTGACACCAGCAGCTCCTGCACACAGAAGGCTCCTGCTTCGCCCCCAGCACCTCTGCAGGCAGAGCTCAGCTCCAAGCACAGGAACAAGCCCAGCGCCTCCTCCTCACCCATCCCCTGCTCCTACAGCTGGGATGGCACCAGCACATCTCCTGACAGCTTCTCCTCCCTTTAGAGCACGCACCCACCATGTGTTTCAAGGCAACACTAAAACAGGATTGCAAAGTCAAAGAACCTGTACCTGGATGCGCAGGGCAGCCACGGGAAATGCAGCCTCCCGAGGGAGGGGTCTCCTCTGCACTGGTTACTGCAGGGCTCTGGCTCCTTAAATAGCCCACGCTCAGCGTGGGGGCCCCGTCACAATGGGTGTCTCCACAGCGACCGCCAGGGCTTTGTGATGGCTTCAGAACATGCAACTCTGTCTGAGGACAGGTGAGCAGTCAACAGAGAGTTGATGGGTCAGGTTTAAAGGGAGAACAGCCATGGGAGACATTACTGTGGGCATCTGCTAGAGACCACCTGATCAAGAGCACTCTGTGGATGAAGCACTCTACAGACAGATAGGAAGAGCCTCACGCTCGCAGGCCCTTGTTCTCATGGGGGACTTCAACCACCCTGACATCTGTTGGAGCAATGCTACGGCCCAGCACAAGCAATCCAGGAGGTTCCTCGATTGTGTGGAAGATAACTTCCTTCTGCAAGTAATAGAGGAGCCGACAAGGAGGGGTGCCATGCCAGACCTCATGCTCACCAACAGGGAAGGGCTCATTGGAAATGTGACACTCCAGAGCAGCCTTGGTTGCAGCGATCGTGAGATGGTCGAATTTGAGATCCTCAGCACAGTGAGAAGAGCGTGCAGCGAGCTCACTGCCCTGGACTTCAAGAGAGCAGACTTTGGCCTCTTCAGGAACCTGCTTAGGAAGGTTCCATGGGATATAGCCCTAGAGGGCAGGGGAGCCCAAGGTTGTTGGTTGATATTCAAGGATCTCCTACTACAAGCTCAAGAGTATTGCATCGCAACTAGAAGGAAGTGCAGCAGGACGGCCAGGAGACCTGACTGGATGGATAAGGAGCTGCTGAGGAAACTTGGAAGGAAAAAAAAGGCTTATAAAAGGTGGAAGCAAGGACAGGCAGTCTGGGAAGAATACAGGGATGTTGTCTGAGAAGCTATGGACCAGGTTAGGAAAGCTAAGGCCCAGTTAGAATTAAACTTGGCTAGGGGTGTGAAAGATAACAGGAAGGGATTCTATAGTTACATTGCAAATGAAAGATAGGGTAGGGACAACGTAGGCCCCCTCCAGAAACTATCAAGAGAACTGGCTACCCTAGATTTGCAGACGGCTGAGGTTCTTCATGACTTCTTTGCCTCTGTCTTCACTGGCAAAGGCTCTGACCGCACCACCCAAGTCTTGGAATGCAGACACAGGGAATGTGAGAATAAAGACCCTAGGCCCACTGTAGGAGAGGATCTGGTTTGAGACCATCCTAAAAACCTAAACGTACACAAGTCCATGGGACCTGGACATCCATCTGCGGGTCCTGAAGGAGCTGGCAAATGAAGTTGCTAAGACACTGGCCATCATATTTGAAAAATCATGGCACTCAGGTGAAGTTCCTGATGACTGGAGAAAGGGAAATATGACCCCATTTTTCAAGAAGGGGAAAATGGATGAGCCAGGGAATTACAGACCAGTCAGTCTCACCTTTCCTCAGTCCTCAGTCTCCTCTCAGCACCTGAGGTTCACGGACTCAATCCAAATACACCATGGGGCTCATGAAAACCTTTGGGATTTGTCAAGCCTTGCAGATTGCACAGCACATTTTAGGATTCCGAGTGCAGGAAGATTGCAAAGGGCAACGGATAAAAGTTATTTTGAATTTTTTTTTCTTACTTTTCAGTTTAGAAATTTCTGTGACTTCGGGAATGCCTGGCACAGGGATCACTAGAACCTGCCAGCACCCCTCCTGCCTTCCGCAATGCCCAGTGGGCTTGCGTGGGCCTTGACTGTCCCCTTGTGCTGAGCTCCCAGTGACAGATTTACAGGAGGGTGAAAATTTATGAAACCGTTCTAGCAGTGATTATATTTGAAAAGTTTGTAGTTTGCAAAGAAAGCCTTTGTACATATGTTAAAATTTTGTAACTTTGCTGTTCTGTATTTTAGGTACTGTTCCAGTAGGTGATTGTGTTTAGAAATCATAAATCAATAGAGAAGCTTCATACGCTGAATACTGCAGTTGTGTGGGTTTGTATCTTAGGTACTTTATAACTAAAGGCTACAATGGTGACTTTAGGAATAGAGACAAATATAACCTAACCCTAACCCTAACCCCTAAATTTAACCCTAACCCCTAACCCTAACCCTAAAAGTAACCCTAACCCCCTAACCCTAACCCCCTAACCCTAACCCTCATCATCCTCCTTATCTACACAGAGAAACCAAGGGAGTCCCCCTGACAGATCCCATGGACTGTCCGAGGCAGCAGGCTCTGACTGGGACGTAGAAGTTCTCCTGCCCTGACACCTTCTCAGCACCTCTGACACCAGCAGCTCCTGCACACAGAAGGCTCCTGCTTCGCCCCCAGCACCTCTGCAGGCAGAGCTCAGCTCCAAGCACAGGAACAAGCCCAGCGCCTCCTCCTCACCCATCCCCTGCTCCTACAGCTGGGATGGCACCAGCACATCTCCTGACAGCTTCTCCTCCCTTTAGAGCACGCACCCACCATGTGTTTCAAGGCAACACTAAAACAGGATTGCAAAGTCAAAGAACCTGTACCTGGATGCGCAGGGCAGCCACGGGAAATGCAGCCTCCCGAGGGAGGGGTCTCCTCTGCACTGGTTACTGCAGGGCTCTGGCTCCTTAAATAGCCCACGCTCAGCATGGGGGCCCCGTCACAATGGGTGTCTCCACAGCGACCGCCAGGGCTTTGTGATGGCTTCAGAACATGCAACTCTGTCTGAGGACAGGTGAGCAGTCAACAGAGAGTTGATGGGTCAGGTTTAAAGGGAGAACAGCCATGGGAGACATTACTGTGGGCATCTGCTAGAGACCACCTGATCAAGAGGACTCTGTGGATGAAGCACTCTACAGACAGATAGGAAGAGCCTCACGCTCGCAGGCCCTTGTTCTCATGGGGGACTTCAACCACCCTGACATCTGTTGGAGCAATGGTACGGCCCAGCACAAGCAATCCAGGAGGTTCCTCGATTGTGTGGAAGATAACTTCCTTCTGCAAGTAATAGAGGAGCCGACAAGGAGGGGTGCCATGCCAGACCTCATGCTCACCAACAGGGAAGGGCTCATTGGAAATGTGACACTCCAGAGCAGCCTTGGTTGCAGCGATCGTGAGATGGTCGAATTTGAGATCCTCAGCACAGTGAGAAGAGCGTGCAGCGAGCTCACTGCCCTGGACTTCAAGAGAGCAGACTTTGGCCTCTTCAGGAACCTGCTTAGGAAGGTTCCATGGGATATAGCCCTAGAGGGCAGGGGAGCCCAAGGTTGTTGGTTGATATTCAAGGATCTCCTACTACAAGCTCAAGAGTATTGCATCGCAACTAGAAGGAAGTGCAGCAGGACGGCCAGGAGACCTGACTGGATGGATAAGGAGCTGCTGAGGAAACTTGGAAGGAAAAAAAAGGCTTATAAAAGGTGGAAGCAAGGACAGGCAGTCTGGGAAGAATACAGGGATGTTGTCTGAGAAGCTATGGACCAGGTTAGGAAAGCTAAGGCCCAGTTAGAATTAAACTTGGCTAGGGGTGTGAAAGATAACAGGAAGGGATTCTATAGTTACATTGCAAATGAAAGATAGGGTAGGGACAACGTAGGCCCCCTCCAGAAACTATCAAGAGAACTGGCTACCCTAGATTTGCAGACGGCTGAGGTTCTTAATGACTTCTTTGCCTCTGTCTTCACTGGCAAAGGCTCTGACCGCACCACCCAAGTCTTGGAATGCAGACACAGGGAATGTGAGAATAAAGACCCTAGGCCCACTGTAGGAGAGGATCTGGTTTGAGACCATCCTAAAAACCTAAACGTACACAAGTCCATGGGACCTGGACATCCATCTGCGGGTCCTGAAGGAGCTGGCAAATGAAGTTGCTAAGACACTGGCCATCATATTTGAAAAATCATGGCACTCAGGTGAAGTTCCTGATGACTGGAGAAAGGGAAATATGACCCCATTTTTCAAGAAGGGGAAAATGGATGAGCCAGGGAATTACAGACCAGTCAGTCTCACCTTTCCTCAGTCCTCAGTCTCCTCTCAGCACCTGAGGTTCACGGACTCAATCCAAATACACCATGGGGCTCATGAAAACCTTTGGGATTTGTCAAGCCTTGCAGATTGCACAGCACATTTTAGGATTCCGAGTGCAGGAAGATTGCAAAGGGCAACGGATAAAAGTTATTTTGAATTTTTTTTTCTTACTTTTCAGTTTAGAAATTTCTGTGACTTCGGGAATGCCTGGCACAGGGATCACTAGAACCTGCCAGCACCCCTCCTGCCTTCCGCAATGCCCAGTGGGCTTGCGTGGGCCTTGACTGTCCCCTTGTGCTGAGCTCCCAGTGACAGATTTACAGGAGGGTGAAAATTTATGAAACCGTTCTAGCAGTGATTATATTTGAAAAGTTTGTAGTTTGCAAAGAAAGCCTTTGTACATATGTTAAAATTTTGTAACTTTGCTGTTCTGTATTTTAGGTACTGTTCCAGTACGTGATTGTGTTTAGAAATCATAAATCAATAGAGAAGCTTCATACGCTGAATACTGCAGTTGTGTGGGTTTGTATCTTAGGTACTTTATAACTAAAGGCTACAATGGTGACTTTAGGAATAGAGACAAATATAACCTAACCCTAACCCTAACCCTAACCCCTAACCCTAACCCTAACCCCTAACCCTAACCCTAACAGTAACCCTAACCCCCTAACCCTAACCCTAACACCCTAACCCTAACCCTAACCCTCATCATCCTCCTTATCTACACAGAGAAACCAAGGGAGTCCCCCTGACAGATCCCATGGACTGTCCGAGGCAGCAGGCTCTGACTGGGAGGTAGAAGTTCTCCTGCCCTGACACCTTCTCAGCACCTCTGACACCAGCAGCTCCTGCACACAGAAGGCTCCTGCTTCGCCCCCAGCACCTCTGCAGGCAGAGCTCAGCTCCAAGCACAGGAACAAGCCCAGCGCCTCCTCCTCACCCATCCCCTGCTCCTACAGCTGGGATGGCACCAGCACATCTCCTGACAGCTTCTCCTCCCTTTAGAGCACGCACCCACCATGTGTTTCAAGGCAACACTAAAACAGGATTGCAAAGTCAAAGAACATATACCTGGATGCGCAGGGCAGCCACGGGAAATGCAGCCTCCCGAGGGAGGGGTCTCCTCTGCACTGGTTCCTGCAGGGCTCTGGCTCCTTAAATAGCCCACGCTCAGCGTGGGGGCCCCGTCACAATGGGTGTCTCCACAGCGACCGCCAGGGCTTTGTGATGGCTTCAGAACATGCAACTCTGTCTGAGGACAGGTGAGCAGTCAACAGAGAGTTGATGGGTCAGGTTTAAAGGGAGAACAGCCATGGGAGACATTACTGTGGGCATCTGCTACAGACCACCTGATCAAGAGGACTCTGTGGATGAAGCACTCTACAGACAGATAGGAAGAGCCTCACGCTCGCAGGCCCTTGTTCTCATGGGGGACTTCAACCACCCTGACATCTGTTGGAGCAATGCTACGGCCCAGCACAAGCAATCCAGGAGGTTCCTCGATTGTGTGGAAGATAACTTCCTTCTGCAAGTAATAGAGGAGCCGACAAGGAGGGGTGCCATGCCAGACCTCATGCTCACCAACAGGGAAGGGCTCATTGGAAATGTGACACTCCAGAGCAGCCTTGGTTGCAGCCATCATGAGATGGTCGAATTTGAGATCCTCAGCACAGTGAGAAGAGCGTGCAGCGAGCTCACTGCCCTGGACTTCAAGAGAGCAGACTTTGGCCTCTTCAGGAACCTGCTTAGGAAGGTTCCATGGGATATAGCCCTAGAGGGCAGGGGAGCCCAAGGTTGTTGGTTGATATTCAAGGATCTCCTACTACAAGCTCAAGAGTATTGCATCGCAACTAGAAGGAAGTGCAGCAGGACGGCCAGGAGACCTGACTGGATGGATAAGGAGCTGCTGAGGAAACTTGGAAGGAAAAAAAAGGCTTATAAAAGGTGGAAGCAAGGACAGGCAGTCTGGGAAGAATACAGGGATGTTGTCTGAGAAGCTATGGACCAGGTTAGGAAAGCTAAGGCCCAGTTAGAATTAAACTTGGCTAGGGGTGTGAAAGATAACAGGAAGGGATTCTATAGTTACATTGCAAATGAAAGATAGGGTAGGGACAACGTAGGCCCCCTCCAGAAACTATCAAGAGAACTGGCTACCCTAGATTTGCAGACGGCTGAGGTTCTTCATGACTTCTTTGCCTCTGTCTTCACTGGCAAAGGCTCTGACCGCACCACCCAAGTCTTGGAATGCAGACCCAGGGAATGTGAGAATAAAGACCCTAGGCCCACTGTAGGAGAGGATCTGGTTTGAGACCATCCTAAAAACCTAAACGTACACAAGTCCATGGGACCTGGACATGCATCTGCGGGTCCTGAAGGAGCTGGCAAATGAAGTTGCTAAGACACTGGCCATCATATTTGAAAAATCATGGCACTCAGGTGAAGTTCCTGATGACTGGAGAAAGGGAAATATGACCCCATTTTTCAAGAAGGGGAAAATGGATGAGCCAGGGAATTACAGACCAGTCAGTCTCACCTTTCCTCAGTCCTCAGTCTCCTCTCAGCACCTGAGGTTCACGGACTCAATCCAAATACACCATGGGGCTCATGAAAACCTTTGGGATTTGTCAAGCCTTGCAGATTGCACAGCACATTTTAGGATTCCGAGTGCAGGAAGATTGCAAAGGGCAACGGATAAAAGTTATTTTGAATTTTTTTTTCTTACTTTTCAGTTTAGAAATTTCTGTGACTTCGGGAATGCCTGGCACAGGGATCACTAGAACCTGCCAGCACCCCTCCTGCCTTCCGCAATGCCCAGTGGGCTTGCGTGGGCCTTGACTGTCCCCTTGTGCTGAGCTCCCAGTGACAGATTTACAGGAGGGTGAAAATTTATGAAACCGTTCTAGCAGTGATTATATTTGAAAAGTTTGTAGTTTGCAAAAAAGCCTTTGTACATATGTTAAAATTTTGTAACTTTGCTGTTCTGTATTTTAGGTACTGTTCCAGTAGGTGATTGTGTTTAGAAATCATAAATCAATAGAGAAGCTTCATACGCTGAATACTGCAGTTGTGTGGGTTTGTATCTTAGGTACTTTATAACTAAAGGCTACAATGGTGACTTTAGGAATAGAGACAAATATAACCTAACCCTAACCCTAACCCCTAACCCTAACCCCTAACCCCTAACCCTAACCCTAACCCTAACCCTAACCCTAACAGTAACCCTAACCCCCTAACCCTAACCCCCTAACCCTAACACCGTAACCCTAACCCTAACCGTCATCATCCTCCTTATCTACACAGAGAAACCAAGGGAGTCCCCCTGACAGATCCCATGGACTGTCCGAGGCAGCAGGCTCTGACTGGGAGGTAGAAGTTCTCCTGCCCTGACACCTTCTCAGCACCTCTGACACCAGCAGCTCCTGCACACAGAAGGCTCCTGCTTCGCCCCCAGCACCTCTGCAGGCAGAGCTCAGCTCCAAGCACAGGAACAAGCCCAGCGCCTCCTCCTCACCCATCCCCTGCTCCTACAGCTGGGATGGCACCAGCACATCTCCTGACAGCTTCTCCTCCCTTTAGAGCACGCACCCACCATGTGTTTCAAGGCAACACTAAAACAGGATTGCAAAGTCAAAGAACATGTACCTGGATGCACAGGGCAGCCACGGGAAATGCAGCCTCCCGAGGGAGGGGTCTCCTCTGCACTGGTTCCTGCAGGGCTCTGGCTCCTTAAATAGCCCACGCTCAGCGTGGGGGCCCCGTCACAATGGGTGTCTCCACAGCGACCGCCAGGGCTTTGTGATGGCTTCAGAACATGCAACTCTGTCTGAGGACAGGTGAGCAGTCAACAGAGAGTTGATGGGTCAGGTTTAAAGGGAGAACAGCCATGGGAGACATTACTGTGGGCATCTGCTAGAGACCACCTGATCAAGAGCACTCTGTGGATGAAGCACTCTACAGACAGATAGGAAGAGCCTCACGCTCGCAGGCCCTTGTTCTCATGGGGGACTTCAACCACCCTGACATCTGTTGGAGCAATGGTACGGCCCAGCACAAGCAATCCAGGAGGTTCCTCGATTGTGTGGAAGATAACTTCCTTCTGCAAGTAATAGAGGAGCCGACAAGGAGGGGTGCCATGCCAGACCTCATGCTCACCAACAGGGAAGGGCTCATTGGAAATGTGACACTCCAGAGCAGCCTTGGTTGCAGCGATCGTGAGATGGTCGAATTTGAGATCCTCAGCACAGTGAGAAGAGCGTGCAGCGAGCTCACTGCCCTGGACTTCAAGAGAGCAGACTTTGGCCTCTTCAGGAACCTGCTTAGGAAGGTTCCATGGGATATAGCCCTAGAGGGCAGGGGAGCCCAAGGTTGTTGGTTGATATTCAAGGATCTCCTACTACAAGCTCAAGAGTATTGCATCGCAACTAGAAGGAAGTGCAGCAGGACGGCCAGGAGACCTGACTGGATGGATAAGGAGCTGCTGAGGAAACTTGGAAGGAAAAAAAAGGCTTATAAAAGGTGGAAGCAAGGACAGGCAGTCTGGGAAGAATACAGGGATGTTGTCTGAGAAGCTATGGACCAGGTTAGGAAAGCTAAGGCCCAGTTAGAATTAAACTTGGCTAGGGGTGTGAAAGATAACAGGAAGGGATTCTATAGTTACATTGCAAATGAAAGATAGGGTAGGGACAACGTAGGCCCCCTCCAGAAACTATCAAGAGAACTGGCTACCCTAGATTTGCAGACGGCTGAGGTTCTTCATGACTTCTTTGCCTCTGTCTTCACTGGCAAAGGCTCTGACCGCACCACCCAAGTCTTGGAATGCAGACACAGGGAATGTGAGAATAAAGACCCTAGGCCCACTGTAGGAGAGGATCTGGTTTGAGACCATCCTAAAAACCTAAACGTACACAAGTCCATGGGACCTGGACATCCATCTGCGGGTCCTGAAGGAGCTGGCAAATGAAGTTGCTAAGACACTGGCCATCATATTTGAAAAATCATGGCACTCAGGTGAAGTTCCTGATGACTGGAGAAAGGGAAATATGACCCCATTTTCCAAGAAGGGGAAAATGGATGAGCCAGGGAATTACAGACCAGTCAGTCTCACCTTTCCTCAGTCCTCAGTCTCCTCTCAGCACCTGAGGTTCACGGACTCAATCCAAATACACCATGGGGCTCATGAAAACCTTTGGGATTTGTCAAGCCTTGCAGATTGCACAGCACATTTTAGGATTCCGAGTGCAGGAAGATTGCAAAGGGCAACGGATAAAAGTTATTTTGAATTTTTTTTTCTTACTTTTCAGTTTAGAAATTTCTGTGACTTCGGGAATGCCTGGCACAGGGATCACTAGAACCTGCCAGCACCCCTCCTGCCTTCCGCAATGCCCAGTGGGCTTGCGTGGGCCTTGACTGTCCCCTTGTGCTGAGCTCCCAGTGACAGATTTACAGGAGGGTGAAAATTTATGAAACCGTTCTAGCAGTGATTATATTTGAAAAGTTTGTAGTTTGCAAAGAAAGCCTTTGTACATATGTTAAAATTTTGTAACTTTGCTGTTCTGTATTTTAGGTACTGTTCCAGTAGGTGATTGTGTTTAGAAATCATAAATCAATAGAGAAGCTTCATACACTGAATACTGCAGTTGTGTGGGTTTGTATCTTAGGTACTTTATAACTAAAGGCTACAATGGTGACTTTAGGAATAGAGACAAATATACCCTAACCCTAACCCTAACCCTAACCCCCTAACCCTAACCCTAACCCCTAACCCTAACAGTAACCCTAACCCCCTAACCCTAACCCCCTAACCCTAACCCTAACCCCCTAACCCTAACCCTAACCCTCATCATCCTCCTTATCTACACAGAGAAACCAAGGGAGTCCCCCTGACAGATCCCATGGACTGTCCGAGGCAGCAGGCTCTGACTGGGAGGTAGAAGTTCTCCTGCCCTGACACCTTCTCAGCACCTCTGACACCAGCAGCTCCTGCACACAGAAGGCTCCTGCTTCGCCCCCAGCACCTCTGCAGGCAGAGCTCAGCTCCAAGCACAGGAACAAGCCCAGCGCCTCCTCCTCACCCATCCCCTGCTCCTACAGCTGGGATGGCACCAGCACATCTCCTGACAGCTTCTCCTCCCTTTAGAGCACGCACCCACCATGTGTTTCAAGGCAACACTAAAACAGGATTGCAAAGTCAAAGAACATGTACCTGGATGCGCAGGGCAGCCACGGGAAATGCAGCCTCCCGAGGGAGGGGTCTCCTCTGCACTGGTTCCTGCAGGGCTCTGGCTCCTTAAATAGCCCACGCTCAGCGTGGGGGCCCCGTCACAATGGGTGTCTCCACAGCGACCGCCAGGGCTTTGTGATGGCTTCAGAACATGCAACTCTGTCTGAGGACAGGTGAGCAGTCAACAGAGAGTTGATGGGTCAGGTTTAAAGGGAGAACAGCCATGGGAGACATTACTGTGGGCATCTGCTAGAGACCACCTGATCAAGAGCACTCTGTGGATGAAGCACTCTACAGACAGATAGGAAGAGCCTCACGCTCGCAGGCCCTTGTTCTCATGGGGGACTTCAACCACCCTGACATCTGTTGGAGCAATGCTACGGCCCAGCACAAGCAATCCAGGAGGTTCCTCGATTGTGTGGAAGATAACTTCCTTCTGCAAGTAATAGAGGAGCCGACAAGGAGGGGTGCCATGCCAGACCTCATGCTCACCAACAGGGAAGGGCTCATTGGAAATGTGACACTCCAGAGCAGCCTTGGTTGCAGCCATCATGAGATGGTCGAATTTGAGATCCTCAGCACAGTGAGAAGAGCGTGCAGCGAGCTCACTGCCCTGGACTTCAAGAGAGCAGACTTTGGCCTCTTCAGGAACCTGCTTAGGAAGGTTCCATGGGATATAGCCCTAGAGGGCAGGGGAGCCCAAGGTTGTTGGTTGATATTCAAGGATCTCCTACTACAAGCTCAAGAGTATTGCATCGCAACTAGAAGGAAGTGCAGCAGGACGGCCAGGAGACCTGACTGGATGGATAAGGAGCTGCTGAGGAAACTTGGAAGGAAAAAAAAGGCTTATAAAAGGTGGAAGCAAGGACAGGCAGTCTGGGAAGAATACAGGGATGTTGTCTGAGAAGCTATGGACCAGGTTAGGAAAGCTAAGGCCCAGTTAGAATTAAACTTGGCTAGGGGTGTGAAAGATAACAGGAAGGGATTCTATAGTTACATTGCAAATGAAAGATAGGGTAGGGACAACGTAGGCCCCCTCCAGAAACTATCAAGAGAACTGGCTACCCTAGATTTGCAGACGGCTGAGGTTCTTCATGACTTCTTTGCCTCTGTCTTCACTGGCAAAGGCTCTGACCGCACCACCCAAGTCTTGGAATGCAGACACAGGGAATGTGAGAATAAAGACCCTAGGCCCACTGTAGGAGAGGATCTGGTTTGAGACCATCCTAAAAACCTAAACGTACACAAGCCCATGGGACCTGGACATCCATCTGCGGGTCCTGAAGGAGCTGGCAAATGAAGTTGCTAAGACACTGGCCATCATATTTGAAAAATCATGGCACTCAGGTGAAGTTCCTGATGACTGGAGAAAGGGAAATATGACCCCATTTTTCAAGAAGGGGAAAATGGATGAGCCAGGGAATTACAGACCAGTCAGTCTCACCTTTCCTCAGTCCTCAGTCTCCTCTCAGCACCTGAGGTTCACGGACTCAATCCAAATACACCATGGGGCTCATGAAAACCTTTGGGATTTGTCAAGCCTTGCAGATTGCACAGCACATTTTAGGATTCCGAGTGCAGGAAGATTGCAAAGGGCAACGGATAAAAGTTATTTTGAATTTTTTTTCTTACTTTTCAGTTTAGAAATTTCTGTGACTTCGGGAATGCCTGGCACAGGGATCACTAGAACCTGCCAGCACCCCTCCTGCCTTCCGCAATGCCCAGTGGGCTTGCGTGGGCCTTGACTGTCCCCTTGTGCTGAGCTCCCAGTGACAGATTTACAGGAGGGTGAAAATTTATGAAACCGTTCTAGCAGTGATTATATTTGAAAAGTTTGTAGTTTGCAAAGAAAGCCTTTGTACATATGTTAAAATTTTGTAACTTTGCTGTTCTGTATTTTAGGTACTGTTCCAGTAGGTGATTGTGTTTAGAAATCATAAATCAATAGAGAAGCTTCATACGCTGAATACTGCAGTTGTGTGGGTTTGTATCTTAGGTACTTTATAACTAAAGGCTACAATGGTGACTTTAGGAATAGAGACAAATATAACCTAACCCTAACCCCTAACCCCTAACCCTAACCCTAACCCTAACCCTAACAGTAACCCTAACCCCCTAACCCTAACCCCCTAACCCTAACCCTAACACCCTAACCCTAACCCTAACCCTCATCATCCTCCTTATCTACACAGAGAAACCAAGGGAGTCCCCCTGACAGATCCCATGGACTGTCCGAGGCAGCAGGCTCTGACTGGGAGGTAGAAGTTCTCCTGCCCTGACACCTTCTCAGCACCTCTGACACCAGCAGCTCCTGCACACAGAAGGCTCCTGCTTCGCCCCCAGCACCTCTGCAGGCAGAGCTCAGCTCCAAGCACAGGAACAAGCCCAGCGCCTCCTCCTCACCCAGCTCCTGCTCCTACAGCTGGGATGGCACCAGCACATCTCCTGACAGCTTCTCCTCCCTTTAGAGCACGCACCCACCATGTGTTTCAAGGCAACACTAAAACAGGATTGCAAAGTCAAAGAACATGTACCTGGATGCGCAGGGCAGCCACGGGAAATGCAGCCTCCCGAGGGAGGGGTCTCCTCTGCACTGGTTCCTGCAGGGCTCTGGCTCCTTAAATAGCCCACGCTCAGCGTGGGGGCCCCGTCACAATGGGTGTCTCCACAGCGACCGCCAGGGCTTTGTGATGGCTTCAGAACATGCAACTCTGTCTGAGGACAGGTGAGCAGTCAACAGAGAGTTGATGGGTCAGGTTTAAAGGGAGAACAGCCATGGGAGACATTACTGTGGGCATCTGCCAGAGACCACCTGATCAAGAGGACTCTGTGGATGAAGCACTCTACAGACAGATAGGAAGAGCCTCACGCTCGCAGGCCCTTGTTCTCATGGGGGACTTCAACCACCCTGACATCTGTTGGAGCAATGCTACGGCCCAGCACAAGCAATCCAGGAGGTTCCTCGATTGTGTGGAAGATAACTTCCTTCTGCAAGTAATAGAGGAGCCGACAAGGAGGGGTGCCATGCCAGACCTCATGCTCACCAACAGGGAAGGGCTCATTGGAAATGTGACACTCCAGAGCAGCCTTGGTTGCAGCCATCATGAGATGGTCGAATTTGAGATCCTCAGCACAGTGAGAAGAGCGTGCAGCGAGCTCACTGCCCTGGACTTCAAGAGAGCAGACTTTGGCCTCTTCAGGAACCTGCTTAGGAAGGTTCCATGGGATATAGCCCTAGAGGGCAGGGGAGCCCAAGGTTGTTGGTTGATATTCAAGGATCTCCTACTACAAGCTCAAGAGTATTGCATCGCAACTAGAAGGAAGTGCAGCAGGACGGCCAGGAGACCTGACTGGATGGATAAGGAGCTGCTGAGGAAACTTGGAAGGAAAAAAAAGGCTTATAAAAGGTGGAAGCAAGGACAGGCAGTCTGGGAAGAATACAGGGATGTTGTCTGAGAAGCTATGGACCAGGTTAGGAAAGCTAAGGCCCAGTTAGAATTAAACTTGGCTAGGGGTGTGAAAGGTAACAGGAAGGGATTCTATAGTTACATTGCAAATGAAAGATAGGGTAGGGACAACGTAGGCCCCCTCCAGAAACTATCAAGAGAACTGGCTACCCTAGATTTGCAGACGGCTGAGGTTCTTCATGACTTCTTTGCCTCTGTCTTCACTGGCAAAGGCTCTGACCGCACCACCCAAGTCTTGGAATGCAGACACAGGGAATGTGAGAATAAAGACCCTAGGCCCACTGTAGGAGAGGATCTGGTTTGAGACCATCCTAAAAACCTAAACGTACACAAGTCCATGGGACCTGGACATCCATCTGCGGGTCCTGAAGGAGCTGGCAAATGAAGTTGCTAAGACACTGGCCATCATAGTTGAAAAATCATGGCACTCAGGTGAAGTTCCTGATGACTGGAGAAAGGGAAATATGACCCCATTTTTCAAGAAGGGGAAAATGGATGAGCCAGGGAATTACAGACCAGTCAGTCTCACCTTTCCTCAGTCCTCAGTCTCCTCTCAGCACCTGAGGTTCACGGACTCAATCCAAATACACCATGGGGCTCATGAAAACCTTTGGGATTTGTCAAGCCTTGCAGATTGCACAGCACATTTTAGGATTCCGAGTGCAGGAAGATTGCAAAGGGCAACGGATAAAAGTTATTTTGAATTTTTTTTCTTACTTTTCAGTTTAGAAATTTCTGTGACTTCGGGAATGCCTGGCACAGGGATCACTAGAACCTGCCAGCACCCCTCCTGCCTTCCGCAATGCCCAGTGGGCTTGCGTGGGCCTTGACTGTCCCCTTGTGCTGAGCTCCCAGTGACAGATTTACAGGAGGGTGAAAATTTATGAAACCGTTCTAGCAGTGATTATATTTGAAAAGTTTGTAGTTTGCAAAGAAAGCCTTTGTATGTATGTTAAAATTTTGTAACTTTGCTGTTCTGTATTTTAGGTACTGTTCCAGTAGGTGATTGTGTTTAGAAATCATAAATCAATAGAGAAGCTTCATACGCTGAATACTGCAGTTGTGTGGGTTTGTATCTTAGGTACTTTATAACTAAAGGCTACAATGGTGACTTTAGGAATAGAGACAAATATAACCTAACCCTAACCCTAACCCTAACCCTAACCCTAACCCCCTAACTGTGGAGGCATGGTTAGCAAGCAAAGGTCATATTCCCATGTCTGAGCTTAATTAAGCAGAGATTCTGTGAAAATGAGAAAAAACACCAGTTGTGTACAGTTGCCAGCAGTGGAAAAACCCTGGAAGTTAACCAATAGAGATAGAAGACCAGCCGGCCAACCTTGTAGCTAAAAATTGTCTGTGAACTAGGAGCAGAGACCTTGAGAGGAGGATGTGTATATGAGCAGGGGAAATCACCGAGATGCACCTGGAATGTACTCAATGCTGTATATGCCAACCAATCACTACGGGAAGCTGTGTGTACGTGGCAGTTTGACACTATATATACCCATTATTTGAGCACAATAAACGGATCACTTTTATCAATCATATTGATTGTGCATGTGTTCCCTCCGTGCGCGACGACATATTGGCGCCCGAACAGGGACCAACAGAGGAACCCAGGTACCCGTAGTGGCTGGGAGAATTGCGCACGGAGCGGGAAAGCACCGGAGAAGCAGCATCCGGAGGGCTGAAAGAAGAAAAAATGCTCGGTTTTGCTGGTCGAAAATGCCGGGCAGAGAACGGGCAGTGAAAGAAGAAAAAAGAGGCTAATCCTGAAAGAGAAGAGGAGCCTAAGAAAAAAAAAAAAAAAAGAGGCCAATCCTGAAAGAGAAGAGGAGCCTATGATAAAAAAAAAAAAAAAAAAAAAAAAAAAAAGAAGAATCGGACTACTAAGTAGTCCTAAGGTAAAGCCCGGAGAAGAGACAGAGGTCAATCCTGAAAGAGAATAGGAGCCTCTGAGCCTGGAGGACGAAGAGGAGCCTCCGCCGCCCGCTAAGTTGGCCTGCTTGCTGGTGAGCTGCATTGGTACCAAAACTTAAAAAAGAGAGAGTAGTGAAAAATGGAAAGACAAGCAGCCTTTGATTTATTTAAGTGCTTCTTAGAGAAGCGGGATCTAGGAAAAGGGCTTACTGCCCTCTTTGATTATGGAATGAGATGTGGGGTGCTGTCGAGAAAGTTGTCTCCAGGAGAGGAGCTGCTGGAGCGGCTGCGGGACACCGAGGCGCTGCGAGTGAAGGAGCCGCGGGTGCAGACCTTTGCGCGGGAGCTGTGGAGGAAGGTGCCCTGGGAGGCGCGACCGGAGTCCCCGGGCCACGCGGCTGAGAGGGCAGTGCTGGAGCTGCAGCGAGACTGTCAGAAACAACGGCAACAGCAACGGCAACAGCAACAACGGCAGCAGCAGGAAAACACGAAGTGGAGTCCTGGTAACACTCCCCTTTGTGCGACAGGGCGAGGGACAGGGGGGTTCCCCACAACGAGTGACAACAACCCTCAAAGCCTACCCTGGCGGAATCCTCCCTGCTGACGACAAATGGGCCCCTACAGAAAAAAGAAAAAAAAAAAGAGAGAAAAAAAAAAAAAAAAAAAAAAGTACCCTTATAGCCTTTTGAATATGTTATATGAGTAATGTGGCAGGCTGGGGACTTGAAACCCCATATACAACTCATTTGATAGTCTCTTTGTTATCCACATGTACTAGAAGTTGGGAAATATATATCCATGTATATTTGTGTTTCTATTAGCCCTTGGAGACTTTTTAAGGATATTGCTGACCACTTCTTCCCATGTAGGCTGGCCACCTGCATCGGAATGAGTGTGCATTTTGGTCAGTGTAAAAGCCCAAGGCTCATGCGATGTGGGGAGGCAGAGCCTCTGCGGGGCTGCCCGCTAAAGTTGAGCCTGCCACCTCACACTGCGATGATGCTGCTTGGAGCTGATTTTTGATTATCTTCACAGGGTCCTTACGCCACGTTCCGTATGAGGGACTGTGTAGTGGGAGTAATGGTTGTCTAGGCTTTGTGTTTTGAATATTGTAGTTGTATGGAGTGTGCTTGTGGGATCCCATGCATGTGTGTGTGTGTGTGTGTTGAGGGCAGACAGTGTTCTGTGTGTTTTTTGTTGTTGGGTTTGTGTAAAAGTTTTAATGGGTAGCAGATTAACATTTTGGACAAGAAAGGGTTAATGCAAAAGTGTGGTTGCTAGCAGGTATTTATGGCTGCTGCTAAGCAGGCAGGCAGCTGTAGCTTCACATCCTTTTCCCATTAGAATGCCTTTGAATCACTCTAACCCAGCTCCTTCTCAGGAGCTGATAGGGGGTATGTTTGTATCCTCCTACCTACAGATCCATGGTGGCTACCTGCAAAGTTTGTTAACCCTTACCATAAGCTGGACAGACAAGTGGAGAAACCTGATACCTCAGCTATAGGAGCTGACAGTAAATACCCCAAGCAGAATGAGATAGAGGAAGAGAAAAATAAATGATTGCAGGACATCACTTGGGGGTAACTGAAAAGTAACAACTTGAATATGTGTGCTTGTAACGTAGCTATTATTAGAGGCTGTGATTTTGTGTATAAAACCATCTGTATTTACTAGCCAGTTACTAATGAGAAACTATACCTTGTGTTGTGTGGATTTGTTACTTGTAAAAGATGTTAGAGCATGCAAATTTGCAGCAGCTACTGGAAAATGCTAAGACAAAAACTAGAAAGATTCTAATACAATGGTAGTGTAGAGGGTGAAAAAAAAAAAAAAAAAAAAAAAAAGCCTTCTTCAACATGCAGCACAAGAAGCTGCACCAGTAGACCTGGACGAGAGCCTGAACATTTGGACTCTTATCAACCACAAACCTTGAAAGAAGTGAAAGGGACAAGTTGGGAAGAACCGGAGAAAGAACATCGGGTGGAACCGAAGAGAGAACAGCAAGATAATTTCTGAGGACTGTAAATTTGGAAACAGGAGGATGCCTAAGACATGATAAAGAATGTGTAGTCAAGGGAAAGTGAAAGTTTCGATATAATGAGTAGTGATGGCAAAGAACTATGTTTAGAAATAATTGGTCAAGCAAAAGTGCGTGGACAGTAATGTGATTAGCTGAGAAAGTGCATGATCAATAAGATTGTTTCGTGATGGAAAAGTACCAAAGGAACTAACCTACTACTAACCGCTAGGCAGAATACTATAAAAGCCTGTAAGCTCACTCAATAAGGGATTTTGTTTGTAGCCAGAAACGGAGTCAGTGCCTTAGTTGCCACAGGATCGGGCCTGGCAGGGGGTGCCATCCCATATAAAGTCCCATATAATTGCCCATGTACAGTAGATATCTTAGGCATGTTTATCCCTAATAGCACTATGATAATATACAAAAGAGGATTGTGTTCTTGGAGGTCAAAGCATGTTTTTTATTTGAGCTGTGATGACAAAGTAAATTTTTGGAACCTGGGTGAAATAATAGCTGCCTCATTTTTAGCTCCCAAAGTAGCTAAAGCTCAAGCTTTAGCAACATTAAATAAACTAGACTGTTGGCTTGCAAGACAGGCAAATGCTACTTCACTTGTTATAAGCGGACTTTTAACTGATGTCGATAGTATTCGTCATGCCACCTTACAGAATAGAGCAGCAATAGATTTTTTGTTGTTGGCACAAGGACATGGTTGTGCAGAGTTTGAAGGGATGTGCTGTATGAACTTGTCAGATCATTCGGAGTCAATCTATAAAAGTATACAAAAATTAACAGAAGGGGTCAAGCGACTAATGAAGGATGATGGTTTGGATTGGATGACAAAACTCTTTAAAGGATGGGGAATTTCTGGATGGCTTAAAGATTTGCTTATACAAGGTGTAACGATATTATGTGCAGTAGTCTTATTTGTGTTAATAGCAAGTTGTATACTGCGATGTCTGATATCAATGCTTAAGAAAAGTGTAGCGTCCATCTAACTTGCTCAAAAAGAAAAAGGGGGAATTGTGGAGGCATGGTTAGCAAGCAAAGGTCATGTTCCCATGTCTGAGCTTAATTAAGCAGAGATTCTGTGAAAGTGAGAAAAAACACCAGTTGTGTACAGTTGCCAGCAGTGGAAAAACCCTGGAAGTTAACCAATAGAGATAGAAGACCAGCCGGCCAACCTTGTAGCTAAAAATTGTCTGTGAACTAGGAGCAGAGACCTTGAGAGGAGGATGTGTATATGAGCAGGGGAAATCACCGAGATGCACCTGGAATGTACTCAATGCTGTATATGCCAACCAATCACTACGGGAAGCTGTGTGTACGGGGCAGTTTGACACTATATATACCCATTATTTGAGCACAATAAACGGATCACTTTTATCACTCATATTGATTGTGCATGTGTTCCTTCCGTGCGCGACGACACCTAACCCTAACCCTAACCCTAACCCCTAACCCTAACCCCTAACCCTAACCCCTAACCCTAACCCTAACAGTAACCCTAACCCCCTAACCCTAACCCCCTAACCCTAACCCTAACACCCTAACCCTAACCCTAACCCTAACCCTCATCATCCTCCTTATCTACACAGAGAAACCAAGGGAGTCCCCCTGACAGATCCCATGGACTGTCCGAGGCAGCAGGCTCTGACTGGGAGGTAGAAGTTCTCCTGCCCTGACACCTTCTCAGCACCTCTGACACCAGCAGCTCCTGCACACAGAAGGCTCCTGCTTCGCCCCCAGCACCTCTGCAGGCAGAGCTCAGCTCCAAGCACAGGAACAAGCCCAGCGCCTCCTCCTCACCCAGCCCCTGCTCCTACAGCTGGGATGGCACCAGCACATCTCCTGACAGCTTCTCCTCCCTTTAGAGCACGCACCCACCATGTGTTTCAAGGCAACACTAAAACAGGATTGCAAAGTCAAAGAACATGTACCTGGATGCGCAGGGCAGCCACGGGAAATGCAGCCTCCCGAGGGAGGGGTCTCCTCTGCACTGGTTCCTGCAGGGCTCTGGCTCCTTAAATAGCCCACGCTCAGCGTGGGGGCCCCGTCACAATGGGTGTCTCCACAGCGACCGACAGGGCTTTGTGATGGCTTCAGAACATGCAACTCTGTCTGAGGACAGGTGAGCAGTCAACAGAGAGTTGATGGGTCAGGTTTAAAGGGAGAACAGCCATGGGAGACATTACTGTGGGCATCTGCTAGAGACCACCTGATCAAGAGGACTCTGTGGATGAAGCACTCTACAGACAGATAGGAAGAGCCTCACGCTCGCAGGCCCTTGTTCTCATGGGGGACTTCAACCACCCTGACATCTGTTGGAGCAATGCTACGGCCCAGCACAAGCAATCCAGGAGGTTCCTCGATTGTGTGGAAGATAACTTCCTTCTGCAAGTAATAGAGGAGCCGACAAGGAGGGGTGCCATGCCAGACCTCATGCTCACCAACAGGGAAGGGCTCATTGGAAATGTGACACTCCAGAGCAGCCTTGGTTGCAGCCATCATGAGATGGTCGAATTTGAGATCCTCAGCACAGTGAGAAGAGCGTGCAGCGAGCTCACTGCCCTGGACTTCAAGAGAGCAGACTTTGGCCTCTTCAGGAACCTGCTTAGGAAGGTTCCATGGGATATAGCCCTAGAGGGCAGGGGAGCCCAAGGTTGTTGGTTGATATTCAAGGATCTCCTACTACAAGCTCAAGAGTATTGCATCGCAACTAGAAGGAAGTGCAGCAGGACGGCCAGGAGACCTGACTGGATGGATAAGGAGCTGCTGAGGAAACTTGGAAGGAAAAAAAAGGCGTATAAAAGGTGGAAGCAAGGACAGGCAGTCTGGGAAGAATACAGGGATGTTGTCTGAGAAGCTATGGACCAGGTTAGGAAAGCTAAGGCCCAGTTAGAATTAAACTTGGCTAGGGGTGTGAAAGATAACAGGAAGGGATTCTATAGTTACATTGCAAATGAAAGATAGGGTAGGGACAACGTAGGCCCCCTCCAGAAACTATCAAGAGAACTGGCTACCCTAGATTTGCAGACGGCTGAGGTTCTTCATGACTTCTTTGCCTCTGTCTTCACTGGCAAAGGCTCTGACCGCACCACCCAAGTCTTGGAATGCAGACCCAGGGAATGTGAGAATAAAGACCCTAGGCCCACTGTAGGAGAGGATCTGGTTTGAGACCATCCTAAAAACCTAAACGTACACAAGTCCATGGGACCTGGACATCCATCTGCGGGTCCTGAAGGAGCTGGCAAATGAAGTTGCTAAGACACTGGCCATCATATTTGAAAAATCATGGCACTCAGGTGAAGTTCCTGATGACTGGAGAAAGGGAAATATGACCTCATTTTTCAAGAAGGGGAAAATGGATGAGCCAGGGAATTACAGACCAGTCAGTCTCACCTTTCCTCAGTCCTCAGTCTCCTCTCAGCACCTGAGGTTCACGGACTCAATCCAAATACACCATGGGGCTCATGAAAACCTTTGGGATTTGTCAAGCCTTGCAGATTGCACAGCACATTTTAGGATTCCGAGTGCAGGAAGATTGCAAAGGGCAACGGATAAAAGTTATTTTGAATTTTTTTTTCTTACTTTTCAGTTTAGAAATTTCTGTGACTTCGGGAATGCCTGGCACAGGGATCACTAGAACCTGCCAGCACCCCTCCTGCCTTCCGCAATGCCCAGTGGGCTTGCGTGGGCCTTGACTGTCCCCTTGTGCTGAGCTCCCAGTGACAGATTTACAGGAGGTTGAAAATTTATGAAACCGTTCTAGCAGTGATTATATTTGAAAAGTTTGTAGTTTGCAAAGAAAGCCTTTGTACATATGTTAAAATTTTGTAACTTTGCTGTTCTGTATTTTAGGTACTCTTCCAGTAGGTGATTGTGTTTAGAAATCATAAATCAATAGAGAAGCTTCATACGCTGAATACTGCAGTTGTGTTGGTTTCCATCTTAGGTACTTTATAACTAAACGCTACAATGGTGACTTTAGGAATAGAGACAAATATAACCTAACCCTAACCCTAACCCTAACCCTAACCCTAACCCCCTAACCCTAACCCTAACCCTAACCCTAACCCCTAACCCTAACCCTAACCCTAACCCTAACCCTAACCCCTAACCCCTAACCCTAACCCTAACCCTAACCCTAACCCCTAACCCTAACCCTAACAGTAACCCTAACCCCCTAACCCTAACCCCCTAACCCTAACCCTAACCCCCTAACCCTAACCCTAACCCTAACCCTAACCCTCATCATCCTCCTTATCTACACAGAGAAACCAAGGGAGTCCCCCTGACAGATCCCATGGACTGTCCGAGGCAGCAGGCTCTGACTGGGAGGTAGAAGTTCTCCTGCCCTGACACCTTCTCAGCACCTCTGACACCAGCAGCTCCTGCACACAGAAGGCTCCTGCTTCGCCCCCAGCACCTCTGCAGGCAGAGCTCAGCTCCAAGCACAGGAACAAGCCCAGCGCCTCCTCCTCACCCATCCCCTGCTCCTACAGCTGGGATGGCACCAGCACATCTCCTGACAGCTTCTCCTCCCTTTAGAGCACGCACCCACCATGTGTTTCAAGGCAACACTAAAACAGGATTGCAAAGTCAAAGAACATGTACCTGGATGCGCAGGGCAGCCACGGGAAATGCAGCCTCCCGAGGGAGGGGTCTCCTCTGCACTGGTTCCTGCAGGGCTCTGGCTCCTTAAATAGCCCACGCTCAGCGTGGGGGCCCCGTCACAATGGGTGTCTCCACAGCGACCGCCAGGGCTTTGTGATGGCTTCAGAACATGCAACTCTGTCTGAGGACAGGTGAGCAGTCAACAGAGAGTTGATGGGTCAGGTTTAAAGGGAGAACAGCCATGGGAGACATTACTGTGGGCATCTGCTAGAGACCACCTGATCAAGAGCACTCTGTGGATGAAGCACTCTACAGACAGATAGGAAGAGCCTCACGCTCGCAGGCCCTTGTTCTCATGGGGGACTTCAACCACCCTGACATCTGTTGGAGCAATGCTACGGCCCAGCACAAGCAATCCAGGAGGTTCCTCGATTGTGTGGAAGATAACTTCCTTCTGCAAGTAATAGAGGAGCCGACAAGGAGGGGTGCCATGCCAGACCTCATGCTCACCAACAGGGAAGGGCTCATTGGAAATGTGACACTCCAGAGCAGCCTTGGTTGCAGCCATCATGAGATGGTCGAATTTGAGATCCTCAGCACAGTGAGAAGAGCGTGCAGCGAGCTCACTGCCCTGGACTTCAAGAGAGCAGACTTTGGCCTCTTCAGGAACCTGCTTAGGAAGGTTCCATGGGATATAGCCCTAGAGGGCAGGGGAGCCCAAGGTTGTTGGTTGATATTCAAGGATCTCCTACTACAAGCTCAAGAGTATTGCATCGCAACTAGAAGGAAGTGCAGCAGGACGGCCAGGAGACCTGACTGGATGGATAAGGAGCTGCTGAGGAAACTTGGAAGGAAAAAAAAGGCTTATAAAAGGTGGAAGCAAGGACAGGCAGTCTGGGAAGAATACAGGGATGTTGTCTGAGAAGCTATGGACCAGGTTAGGAAAGCTAAGACCCAGTTAGAATTAAACTTGGCTAGGGGTGTGAAAGATAACAGGAAGGGATTCTATAGTTACATTGCAAATGAAAGATAGGGTAGGGACAACGTAGGCCCCCTCCAGAAACTATCAAGAGAACTGGCTACCCTAGATTTGCAGACGGCTGAGGTTCTTCATGACTTCTTTGCCTCTGTCTTCACTGGCAAAGGCTCTGACCGCACCACCCAAGTCTTGGAATGCAGACCCAGGGAATGTGAGAATAAAGACCCTAGGCCCACTGTAGGAGAGGATCTGGTTTGAGACCATCCTAAAAACCTAAACGTACACAAGTCCATGGGACCTGGACATCCATCTGCGGGTCCTGAAGGAGCTGGCAAATGAAGTTGCTAAGACACTGGCCATCATATTTGAAAAATCATGGCACTCAGGTGAAGTTCTTGATGACTGGAGAAAGGGAAATATGACCTCATTTTTCAAGAAGGGGAAAATGGATGAGCCAGGGAATTACAGACCAGTCAGTCTCACCTTTCCTCAGTCCTCAGTCTCCTCTCAGCACCTGAGGTTCACGGACTCAATCCAAATACACCATGGGGCTCATGAAAACCTTTGGGATTTGTCAAGCCTTGCAGATTGCACAGCACATTTTAGGATTCCGAGTGCAGGAAGATTGCAAAGGGCAATGGATAAAAGTTATTTTGAATTCTTTTTTTCTTACTTTTCAGTTTAGAAATTTCTGTGACTTCGGGAATGCCTGGCACAGGGATCACTAGAACCTGCCAGCACCCCTCCTGCCTTCCGCAATGCCCAGTGGGCTTGCGTGGGCCTTGACTGTCCCCTTGTGCTGAGCTCCCAGTGACAGATTTACAGGAGGGTGAAAATTTATGAAACCGTTCTAGCAGTGATTATATTTGAAAAGTTTGTAGTTTGCAAAGAAAGCCTTTGTACATATGTTAAAATTTTGTAACTTTGCTGTTCTGTATTTTAGGTACTGTTCCAGTAGGTGATTGTGTTTAGAAATCATAAATCAATAGAGAAGCTTCATACGCTGAATACTGCAGTTGTGTGGGTTTGTATCTTAGGTACTTTATAACTAAAGGCTACAATGGTGACTTTAGGAATAGAGACAAATATAACCTAACCCTAACCCTAACCCTAACCCTAACCCTAACCCCCTAACCCTAACCCTAACCCCCTAACCCTAACCCTAACCCTAACCCTAACCCTAAACCTAACCCCTAACCCTAACCCTAACAGTAACCCTAACCCCCTAACCCTAACCCCCTAACCCTAACCCTAACCCCCTAACCCTAACCCTAACCCTAACCCTAACCCCCTAACCCTAACCCTAACACCCTAACCCTAACCCTAACCCTAACCCTCATCATCCTCCTTATCTACACAGAGAAACCAAGGGAGTCCCCCTGACAGATCCCATGGACTGTCCGAGGCAGCAGGCTCTGACTGGGAGGTAGAAGTTCTCCTGCCCTGACACCTTCTCAGCACCTCTGACACCAGCAGCTCCTGCACACAGAAGGCTCCTGCTTCGCCCCCAGCACCTCTGCAGGCAGAGCTCAGCTCCAAGCACAGGAACAAGCCCAGCGCCTCCTCCTCACCCAGCCCCTGCTCCTACAGCTGGGATGGCACCAGCACATCTCCTGACAGCTTCTCCTCCCTTTAGAGCACGCACCCACCATGTGTTTCAAGGCAACACTAAAACAGGATTGCAAAGTCAAAGAACATGTACCTGGATGCGCAGGGCAGCCACGGGAAATGCAGCCTCCCGAGGGAGGGGTCTCCTCTGCACTGGTTACTGCAGGGCTCTGGCTCCTTAAATAGCCCACGCTCAGCGTGGGGGCCCCGTCACAATGGGTGTCTCCACAGCGACCGCCAGGGCTTTGTGATGGCTTCAGAACATGCAACTCTGTCTGAGGACAGGTGAGCAGTCAACAGAGAGTTGATGGGTCAGGTTTAAAGGGAGAACAGCCATGGGAGACATTACTGTGGGCATCTGCTAGAGACCACCTGATCAAGAGCACTCTGTGGATGAAGCACTCTACAGACAGATAGGAAGAGCCTCACGCTCGCAGGCCCTTGTTCTCATGGGGGACTTCAACCACCCTGACATCTGTTGGAGCAATGCTACGGCCCAGCACAAGCAATCCAGGAGGTTCCTCGATTGTGTGGAAGATAACTTCCTTCTGCAAGTAATAGAGGAGCCGACAAGGAGGGGTGCCATGCCAGACCTCATGCTCACCAACAGGGAAGGGCTCATTGGAAATGTGACACTCCAGAGCAGCCTTGATTGCAGCCATCATGAGATGGTCGAATTTGAGATCCTCAGCACAGTGAGAAGAGCGTGCAGCGAGCTCACTGCCCTGGACTTCAAGAGAGCAGACTTTGGCCTCTTCAGGAACCTGCTTAGGAAGGTTCCATGGGATATAGCCCTAGAGGGCAGGGGAGCCCAAGGTTGTTGGTTGATATTCAAGGATCTCCTACTACAAGCTCAAGAGTATTGCATCGCAACTAGAAGGAAGTGCAGCAGGACGGCCAGGAGACCTGACTGGATGGATAAGGAGCTGCTGAGGAAACTTGGAAGGAAAAAAAAGGCTTATAAAAGGTGGAAGCAAGGACAGGCAGTCTGGGAAGAATACAGGGATGTTGTCTGAGAAGCTATGGACCAGGTTAGGAAAGCTAAGACCCAGTTAGAATTAAACTTGGCTAGGGGTGTGAAAGATAACAGGAAGGGATTCTATAGTTACATTGCAAATGAAAGATAGGGTAAGGACAACGTAGGCCCCCTCCAGAAACTATCAAGAGAACTGGCTACCCTAGATTTGCAGACGGCTGAGGTTCTTCATGACTTCTTTGCCTCTGTCTTCACTGGCAAAGGCTCTGACCGCACCACCCAAGTCTTGGAATGCAGACACAGGGAATGTGAGAATAAAGACCCTAGGCCCACTGTAGGAGAGGATCTGGTTTGAGACCATCCTAAAAACCTAAACGTACACAAGTCCATGGGACCTGGACATCCATCTGCGGGTCCTGAAGGAGCTGGCAAATGAAGTTGCTAAGACACTGGCCATCATATTTAAAAAATCATGGCACTCAGGTGAAGTTCCTGATGACTGGAGAAAGGGAAATATGACCCCATTTTTCAAGAAGGGGAAAATGGATGAGCCAGGGAATTACAGACCAGTCAGTCTCACCTTTCCTCAGTCCTCAGTCTCCTCTCAGCACCTGAGGTTCACGGACTCAATCCAAATACACCATGGGGCTCATGAAAACCTTTGGGATTTGTCAAGCCTTGCAGATTGCACAGCACATTTTAGGATTCCGAGTGCAGGAAGATTGCAAAGGGCAACGGATAAAAGTTATTTTGAATTTTTTTTTCTTACTTTTCAGTTTAGAAATTTCTGTGACTTCGGGAATGCCTGGCACAGGGATCACTAGAACCTGCCAGCACCCCTCCTGCCTTCCGCAATGCCCAGTGGGCTTGCGTGGGCCTTGACTGTCCCCTTGTGCTGAGCTCCCAGTGACAGATTTACAGGAGGGTGAAAATTTATGAAACCGTTCTAGCAGTGATTATATTTGAAAAGTTTGTAGTTTGCAAAGAAAGCCTTTGTACGTATGTTAAAATTTTGTAACTTTGCTGTTCTGTATTTTAGGTACTGTTCCAGTAGGTGATTGTGTTTAGAAATCATAAATCAATAGAGAAGCTTCATACGCTGAATACTGCAGTTGTGTGGGTTTGTATCTTAGGTACTTTATAACTAAAGGCTACAATGGTGACTTTAGGAATACAGACAAATATAACCTAACCCTAACCCTAACCCTAACCCTAACCCTAACCCTAACCCCCTAACCCTAACCCTAACCCTAACCCTAACCCTAACCCCTAACCCCTAACCCTAACCCTAACCCTAACCCCTAACCCCTAACCCTAACCCTAACCCTAACCCCTAACCCTAACCCTAACAGTAACCCTAACCCCCTAACCCTAACCCCCTAACCCTAACCCTAACACCCTAACCCTAACCCTAACACCCTAAACCTAAACCTCATCATCCTCCTTATCTACACAGAGAAACCAAGGGAGTCCCCCTGACAGATCCCATGGACTGTCCGAGGCAGCAGGCTCTGACTGGGAGGTAGAAGTTCTCCTGCCCTGACACCTTCTCAGCACCTCTGACACCAGCAGCTCCTGCACACAGAAGGCTCCTGCTTCGCCCCCAGCACCTCTGCAGGCAGAGCTCAGCTCCAAGCACAGGAACAAGCCCAGCGCCTCCTCCTCACCCAGCCCCTGCTCCTACAGCTGGGATGGCACCAGCACATCTCCTGACAGCTTCTCCTCCCTTTAGAGCACGCACCCACCATGTGTTTCAAGGCAACACTAAAACAGGATTGCAAAGTCAAAGAACATGTACCTGGATGCGCAGGGCAGCCACGGGAAATGCAGCCTCCCGAGGGAGGGGTCTCCTCTGCACTGGTTCCTGCAGGGCTCTGGCTCCTTAAATAGCCCACGCTCAGCGTGGGGGCCCCGTCACAATGGGTGTCTCCACAGCGACCGCCAGGGCTTTGTGATGGCTTCAGAACATGCAACTCTGTCTGAGGACAGGTGAGCAGTCAACAGAGAGTTTATGGGTCAGGTTTAAAGGGAGAACAGCCATGGGAGACATTACTGTGGGCATCTGCTAGAGACCACCTGATCAAGAGGACTCTGTGGATGAAGCACTCTACAGACAGATAGGAAGAGCCTCACGCTCGCAGGCGCTTGTTCTCACGGGGGACTTCAACCACCCTGACATCTGTTGGAGCAATGCTACGGCCCAGCACAAGCAATCCAGGAGGTTCCTCGATTGTGTGGAAGATAACTTCCTTCTGCAAGTAATAGAGGAGCCGACAAGGAGGGGTGCCATGCCAGACCTCATGCTCACCAACAGGGAAGGGCTCATTGGAAATGTGACACTCCAGAGCAGCCTTGGTTGCAGCCATCATGAGATGGTCGAATTTGAGATCCTCAGCACAGTGAGAAGAGCGTGCAGCGAGCTCACTGCCCTGGACTTCAAGAGAGCAGACTTTGGCCTCTTCAGGAACCTGCTTAGGAAGGTTCCATGGGATATAGCCCTAGAGGGCAGGGGAGCCCAAGGTTGTTGGTTGATATTCAAGGATCTCCTACTACAAGCTCAGGAGTATTGCATCGCAACTAGAAGGAAGTGCAGCAGGACGGCCAGGAGACCTGACTGGATGGATAAGGAGCTGCTGAGGAAACTTGGAAGGAAAAAAAAGGCTTATAAAAGGTGGAAGCAAGGACAGGCAGTCTGGGAAGAATACAGGGATGTTGTCTGAGAAGCTATGGACCAGGTTAGGAAAGCTAAGACCCAGTTAGAATTAAACTTGGCTAGGGGTGTGAAAGATAACAGGAAGGGATTCTATAGTTACATTGCAAATGAAAGATAGGGTAAGGACAACGTAGGCCCCCTCCAGAAACTATCAAGAGAACTGGCTACCCTAGATTTGCAGACGGCTGAGGTTCTTAATGACTTCTTTGCCTCTGTCTTCACTGGCAAAGGCTCTGACCGCACCACCCAAGTCTTGGAATGCAGACCCAGGGAATGTGAGAATAAAGACCCTAGGCCCACTGTAGGAGAGGATCTGGTTTGAGACCATCCTAAAAACCTAAACGTACACAAGTCCATGGGACCTGGACATCCATCTGCGGGTCCTGAAGGAGCTGGCAAATGAAGTTGCTAAGACACTGGCCATCATATTTGAAAAATCATGGCACTCAGGTGAAGTTCCTGATGACTGGAGAAAGGGAAATATGACCTCATTTTTCAAGAAGGGGAAAATGGATGAGCCAGGGAATTACAGACCAGTCAGTCTCACCTTTCCTCAGTCCTCAGTCTCCTCTCAGCACCTGAGGTTCACGGACTCAATCCAAATACACCATGGGGCTCATGAAAACCTTTGGGATTTGTCAAGCCTTGCAGATTGCACAGCACATTTTAGGATTCCGAGTGCAGGAAGATTGCAAAGGGCAACGGATAAAAGTTATTTTGAATTTTTTTTTCTTACTTTTCAGTTTAGAAATTTCTGTGACTTCGGGAATGCCTGGCACAGGGATCACTAGAACCTGCCAGCACCCCTCCTGCCTTCCGCAATGCCCAGTGGGCTTGCGTGGGCCTTGACTGTCCCCTTGTGCTGAGCTCCCAGTGACAGATTTACAGGAGGGTGAAAATTTATGAAACCGTTCTAGCAGTGATTATATTTGAAAAGTTTGTAGTTTGCAAAGAAAGCCTTTGTACATATGTTAAAATTTTGTAACTTTGCTGTTCTGTATTTTAGGTACTGTTCCAGTAGGTGATTGTGTTTAGAAATCATAAATCAATAGAGAAGCTTCATACGCTGAATACTGCAGTTGTGTGGGTTTGTATCTTAGGTACTTTATAACTAAAGGCTACAATGGTGACTTTAGGAATAGAGACAAATATAACCTAACCCTAACCCTAACCCCTAACCCTAACCCTAACCCTAACCCCTAACCCTAACCCTAACCCCTAACCCCTAACCCTAACCCTAACCCTAACCCTAACCCTAACCCTAACAGTAACCCTAACCCCCTAACCCTAACCCCCTAACCCTAACCCTAACACCCTAACCCTAACCCTAACCCTAACCCTAACCCTCATCATCCTCCTTATCTACACAGAGAAACCAAGGGAGTCCCCCTGACAGATCCCATGGACTGTCCGAGGCAGCAGGCTCTGACTGGGAGGTAGAAGTTCTCCTGCCCTGACACCTTCTCAGCACCTCTGACACCAGCAGCTCCTGCACACAGAAGGCTCCTGGTTCGCCCCCAGCACCTCTGCAGGCAGAGCTCAGCTCCAAGCACAGGAACAAGCCCAGCGCCTCCTCCTCACCCATCCCCTTCTCCTACAGCTGGGATGACACCAGCACATCTCCTGACAGCTTCTCCTCCCTTTAGAGCACGCACCCACCATGTGTTTCAAGGCAACACTAAAACAGGATTGCAAAGTCAAAGAACATGTACCTGGATGCGCAGGGCAGCCACGGGAAATGCAGCCTCCCGAGGGAGGGGTCTCCTCTGCACTGGTTCCTGCAGGGCTCTGGCTCCTTAAATAGCCCACGCTCAGCGTGGGGGCCCCGTCACAATGGGTGTCTCCACAGCGACCGCCAGGGCTTTGTGATGGCTTCAGAACATGCAACTCTGTCTGAGGACAGGTGAGCAGTCAACAGAGAGTTGATGGGTTTAAAGGGAGAACAGCCATGGGAGACATTACTGTGGGCATCTGCTAGAGACCACCTGATCAAGAGGACTCTGTGGATGAAGCACTCTACAGACAGATAGGAAGAGCCTCACGCTCGCAGGCCCTTGTTCTCATGGGGGACTTCAACCACCCTGACATCTGTTGGAGCAATGCTACGGCCCAGCACAAGCAATCCAGGAGGTTCCTCGATTGTGTGGAAGATAACTTCCTTCTGCAAGTAATAGAGGAGCCGACAAGGAGGGGTGCCATGCCAGACCTCATGCTCACCAACAGGGAAGGGCTCATTGGAAATGTGACACTCCAGAGCAGCCTTGGTTGCAGCCATCATGAGATGGTCGAATTTGAGATCCTCAGCACAGTGAGAAGAGCGTGCAGCGAGCTCACTGCCCTGGACTTCAAGAGAGCAGACTTTGGCCTCTTCAGGAACCTGCTTAGGAAGGTTCCATGGGATATAGCCCTAGAGGGCAGGGGAGCCCAAGGTTGTTGGTTGATATTCAAGGATCTCCTACTACAAGCTCAAGAGTATTGCATCGCAACTAGAAGGAAGTGCAGCAGGACGGCCAGGAGACCTGACTGGATGGATAAGGAGCTGCTGAGGAAACTTGGAAGGAAAAAAAAGGCTTATAAAAGGTGGAAGCAAGGACAGGCAGTCTGGGAAGAATACAGGGATGTTGTCTGAGAAGCTATGGACCAGGTTAGGAAAGCTAAGGCCCAGTTAGAATTAAACTTGGCTAGGGGTGTGAAAGATAACAGGAAGGGATTCTATAGTTACATTGCAAATGAAAGATAGGGTAGGGACAACGTAGGCCCCCTCCAGAAACTATCAAGAGAACTGGCTACCCTAGATTTGCAGACGGCTGAGGTTCTTCATGACTTCTTTGCCTCTGTCTTCACTGGCAAAGGCTCTGACCGCACCACCCAAGTCTTGGAATGCAGACCCAGGGAATGTGAGAATAAAGACCCTAGGCCCACTGTAGGAGAGGATCTGGTTTGAGACCATCCTAAAAACCTAAACGTACACAAGTCCATGGGACCTGGACATCCATCTGCGGGTCCTGAAGGAGCTGGCAAATGAAGTTGCTAAGACACTGGCCATCATATTTGAAAAATCATGGCACTCAGGTGAAGTTCCTGATGACTGGAGAAAGGGAAATATGACCCCATTTTTCAAGAAGGGGAAAATGGATGAGCCAGGGAATTACAGACCAGTCAGTCTCACCTTTCCTCAGTCCTCAGTCTCCTCTCAGCACCTGAGGTTCACGGACTCAATCCAAATACACCATGGGGCTCATGAAAACCTTTGGGATTTGTCAAGCCTTGCAGATTGCACAGCACATTTTAGGATTCCGAGTGCAGGAAGATTGCAAAGGGCAACGGATAAAAGTTATTTTGAATTTTTTTTTCTTACTTTTCAGTTTAGAAATTTCTGTGACTTCGGGAATGCCTGGCACAGGGATCACTAGAACCTGCCAGCACCCCTCCTGCCTTCCGCAATGCCCAGTGGGCTTGCGTGGGCCTTGACTGTCCCCTTGTGCTGAGCTCCCAGTGACAGATTTACAGGAGGGTGAAAATTTATGAAACCGTTCTAGCAGTGATTATATTTGAAAAGTTTGTAGTTTGCAAAGAAAGCCTTTGTACATATGTTAAAATTTTGTAACTTTGCTGTTCTGTATTTTAGGTACTGTTCCAGTAGGTGATTGTCTTTAGAAATCATAAATCAATAGAGAAGCTTCATACGCTGAATACTGCAGTTGTGTGGGTTTGTATCTTAGGTACTTTATAACTAAAGGCTACAATGGTGACTTTAGGAATAGAGACAAATATAACCTAACCCTAACCCTAACCCTAACCCTAACCCCGTAACCCTAACCCTAACCCTAACCCTAACCCTAACCCCTAACCCTAACCCTAACCCTAACCCTAACCCCTAACCCCTAACCCTAACCCTAACCCTAACCCTAACCCCTAACCCTAACCCTAACAGTAACCCTAACCCCCTAACCCTAACCCCCTAACCCTAACCCTAACACCCTAACCCTAACCCTAACCCTAACCCTAACCCTCATCATCCTCCTTATCTACACAGAGAAACCAAGGGAGTCCCCCTGACAGATCCCATGGACTGTCCGAGGCAGCAGGCTCTGACTGGGAGGTAGAAGTTCTCCTGCCCTGACACCTTCTCAGCACCTCTGACACCAGCAGCTCCTGCACACAGAAGGCTCCTGCTTCGCCCCCAGCACCTCTGCAGGCAGAGCTCAGCTCCAAGCACAGGAACAAGCCCAGCGCCTCCTCCTCACCCATCCCCTGCTCCTACAGCTGGGATGACACCAGCACATCTCCTGACAGCTTCTCCTCCCTTTAGAGCACGCACCCACCATGTGTTTCAAGGCAACACTAAAACAGGATTGCAAAGTCAAAGAACATGTACCTGGATGCGCAGGGCAGCCACGGGAAATGCAGCCTCCCGAGGGAGGGGTCTCCTCTGCACTGGTTCCTGCAGGGCTCTGGCTCCTTAAATAGCCCACGCTCAGCGTGGGGGCCCCGTCACAATGGGTGTCTCCACAGCGACCGCCAGGGCTTTGTGATGGCTTCAGAACATGCAACTCTGTCTGAGGACAGGTGAGCAGTCAACAGAGAGTTGATGGGTTTAAAGGGAGAACAGCCATGGGAGACATTACTGTGGGCATCTGCTAGAGACCACCTGATCAAGAGGACTCTGTGGATGAAGCACTCTACAGACAGATAGGAAGAGCCTCACGCTCGCAGGCCCTTGTTCTCATGGGGGACTTCAACCACCCTGACATCTGTTGGAGCAATGCTACGGCCCAGCACAAGCAATCCAGGAGGTTCCTCGATTGTGTGGAAGATAACTTCCTTCTGCAAGTAATAGAGGAGCCGACAAGGAGGGGTGCCATGCCAGACCTCATGCTCACCAACAGGGAAGGGCTCATTGGAAATGTGACACTCCAGAGCAGCCTTGGTTGCAGCCATCATGAGATGGTCGAATTTGAGATCCTCAGCACAGTGAGAAGAGCGTGCAGCGAGCTCACTGCCCTGGACTTCAAGAGAGCAGACTTTGGCCTCTTCAGGAACCTGCTTAGGAAGGTTCCATGGGATATAGCCCTAGAGGGCAGGGGAGCCCAAGGTTGTTGGTTGATATTCAAGGATCTCCTACTACAAGCTCAAGAGTATTGCATCGCAACTAGAAGGAAGTGCAGCAGGACGGCCAGGAGACCTGACTGGATGGATAAGGAGCTGCTGAGGAAACTTGGAAGGAAAAAAAAGGCTTATAAAAGGTGGAAGCAAGGACAGGCAGTCTGGGAAGAATACAGGGATGTTGTCTGAGAAGCTATGGACCAGGTTAGGAAAGCTAAGGCCCAGTTAGAATTAAACTTGGCTAGGGGTGTGAAAGATAACAGGAAGGGATTCTATAGTTACATTGCAAATGAAAGATAGGGTAGGGACAACGTAGGCCCCCTCCAGAAACTATCAAGAGAACTGGCTACCCTAGATTTGCAGACGGCTGAGGTTCTTCATGACTTCTTTGCCTCTGTCTTCACTGGCAAAGGCTCTGACCGCACCACCCAAGTCTTGGAATGCAGACCCAGGGAATGTGAGAATAAAGACCCTAGGCCCACTGTAGGAGAGGATCTGGTTTGAGACCATCCTAAAAACCTAAACGTACACAAGTCCATGGGACCTGGACATCCATCTGCGGGTCCTGAAGGAGCTGGCAAATGAAGTTGCTAAGACACTGGCCATCATATTTGAAAAATCATGGCACTCAGGTGAAGTTCCTGATGACTGGAGAAAGGGAAATATGACCCCATTTTTCAAGAAGGGGAAAATGGATGAGCCAGGGAATTACAGACCAGTCAGTCTCACCTTTCCTCAGTCCTCAGTCTCCTCTCAGCACCTGAGGTTCACGGACTCAATCCAAATACACCATGGGGCTCATGAAAACCTTTGGGATTTGTCAAGCCTTGCAGATTGCACAGCACATTTTAGGATTCCGAGTGCAGGAAGATTGCAAAGGGCAACGGATAAAAGTTATTTTGAATTTTTTTTTCTTACTTTTCAGTTTAGAAATTTCTGTGACTTCGGGAATGCCTGGCACAGGGATCACTAGAACCTGCCAGCACCCCTCCTGCCTTCCGCAATGCCCAGTGGGCTTGCGTGGGCCTTGACTGTCCCCTTGTGCTGAGCTCCCAGTGACAGATTTACAGGAGGGTGAAAATTTATGAAACCGTTCTAGCAGTGATTATATTTGAAAAGTTTGTAGTTTGCAAAGAAAGCCTTTGTACATATGTTAAAATTTTGTAACTTTGCTGTTCTGTATTTTAGGTACTGTTCCAGTAGGTGATTGTCTTTAGAAATCATAAATCAATAGAGAAGCTTCATACGCTGAATACTGCAGTTGTGTGGGTTTGTATCTTAGGTACTTTATAACTAAAGGCTACAATGGTGACTTTAGGAATAGAGACAAATATAACCTAACCCTAACCCTAACCCTAACCCTAACCCCGTAACCCTAACCCTAACCCTAACCCTAACCCTAACCCCTAACCCTAACCCTAACCCTAACCCTAACCCCTAACCCCTAACCCTAACCCTAACCCTAACCCTAACCCCTAACCCTAACCCTAACAGTAACCCTAACCCCCTAACCCTAACCCCCTAACCCTAACCCTAACACCCTAACCCTAACCCTAACCCTAACCCTAACCCTCATCATCCTCCTTATCTACACAGAGAAACCAAGGGAGTCCCCCTGACAGATCCCATGGACTGTCCGAGGCAGCAGGCTCTGACTGGGAGGTAGAAGTTCTCCTGCCCTGACACCTTCTCAGCACCTCTGACACCAGCAGCTCCTGCACACAGAAGGCTCCTGCTTCGCCCCCAGCACCTCTGCAGGCAGAGCTCAGCTCCAAGCACAGGAACAAGCCCAGCGCCTCCTCCTCACCCATCCCCTGCTCCTACAGCTGGGATGACACCAGCACATCTCCTGACAGCTTCTCCTCCCTTTAGAGCACGCACCCACCATGTGTTTCAAGGCAACACTAAAACAGGATTGCAAAGTCAAAGAACATGTACCTGGATGCGCAGGGCAGCCACGGGAAATGCAGCCTCCCGAGGGAGGGGTCTCCTCTGCACTGGTTACTGCAGGGCTCTGGCTCCTTAAATAGCCCACGCTCAGCGTGGGGGCCCCGTCACAATGGGTGTCTCCACAGCGACCGCCAGGGCTTTGTGATGGCTTCAGAACATGCAACTCTGTCTGAGGACAGGTGAGCAGTCAACAGAGAGTTGATGGGTTTAAAGGGAGAACAGCCATGGGAGACATTACTGTGGGCATCTGCTAGAGACCACCTGATCAAGAGGACTCTGTGGATGAAGCACTCTACAGACAGATAGGAAGAGCCTCACGCTCGCAGGCCCTTGTTCTCATGGGGGACTTCAACCACCCTGACATCTGTTGGAGCAATGCTACGGCCCAGCACAAGCAATCCAGGAGGTTCCTCGATTGTGTGGAAGATAACTTCCTTCTGCAAGTAATAGAGGAGCCGACAAGGAGGGGTGCCATGCCAGACCTCATGCTCACCAACAGGGAAGGGCTCATTGGAAATGTGACACTCCAGAGCAGCCTTGGTTGCAGCCATCATGAGATGGTCGAATTTGAGATCCTCAGCACAGTGAGAAGAGCGTGCAGCGAGCTCACTGCCCTGGACTTCAAGAGAGCAGACTTTGGCCTCTTCAGGAACCTGCTTAGGAAGGTTCCATGGGATATAGCCCTAGAGGGCAGGGGAGCCCAAGGTTGTTGGTTGATATTCAAGGATCTCCTACTACAAGCTCAAGAGTATTGCATCGCAACTAGAAGGAAGTGCAGCAGGACGGCCAGGAGACCTGACTGGATGGATAAGGAGCTGCTGAGGAAACTTGGAAGGAAAAAAAAGGCTTATAAAAGGTGGAAGCAAGGACAGGCAGTCTGGGAAGAATACAGGGATGTTGTCTGAGAAGCTATGGACCAGGTTAGGAAAGCTAAGGCCCAGTTAGAATTAAACTTGGCTAGGGGTGTGAAAGATAACAGGAAGGGATTCTATAGTTACATTGCAAATGAAAGATAGGGTAGGGACAACGTAGGCCCCCTCCAGAAACTATCAAGAGAACTGGCTACCCTAGATTTGCAGACGGCTGAGGTTCTTCATGACTTCTTTGCCTCTGTCTTCACTGGCAAAGGCTCTGACCGCACCACCCAAGTCTTGGAATGCAGACCCAGGGAATGTGAGAATAAAGACCCTAGGCCCACTGTAGGAGAGGATCTGGTTTGAGACCATCCTAAAAACCTAAACGTACACAAGTCCATGGGACCTGGACATCCATCTGCGGGTCCTGAAGGAGCTGGCAAATGAAGTTGCTAAGACACTGGCCATCATAGTTGAAAAATCATGGCACTCAGGTGAAGTTCCTGATGACTGGAGAAAGGGAAATATGACCCCATTTTTCAAGAAGGGGAAAATGGATGAGCCAGGGAATTACAGACCAGTCAGTCTCACCTTTCCTCAGTCCTCAGTCTCCTCTCAGCACCTGAGGTTCACGGACTCAATCCAAATACACCATGGGGCTCATGAAAACCTTTGGGATTTGTCAAGCCTTGCAGATTGCACAGCACATTTTAGGATTCCGAGTGCAGGAAGATTGCAAAGGGCAACGGATAAAAGTTATTTTGAATTTTTTTTTCTTACTTTTCAGTTTAGAAATTTCTGTGACTTCGGGAATGCCTGGCACAGGGATCACTAGAACCTGCCAGCACCCCTCCTGCCTTCCGCAATGCCCAGTGGGCTTGAGTGGGCCTTGACTGTCCCCTTGTGCTGAGCTCCCAGTGACAGATTTACAGGAGGGTGAAAATTTATGAAACCGTTCTAGCAGTGATTATATTTGAAAAGTTTGTAGTTTGCAAAGAAAGCCTTTGTACATATGTTAAAATTTTGTAACTTTGCTGTTCTGTATTTTAGGTACTGTTCCAGTAGGTGATTGTGTTTAGAAATCATAAATCAATAGAGAAGCTTCATACGCTGAATACTGCAGTTGTGTGGGTTTGTATCTTAGGTACTTTATAACTAAAGGCTACAATGGTGACTTTAGGAATAGAGACAAATATAACCTAACCCTAACCGTAACCCTAACCCTAAACCCCTAACCCTGTCCCCTAACCCTAACCCTAACCCTAACCCTAACCCTAACCCCTAACCCCTAACCCTAACCCTAACCCTAACCCTAACCCCTAACCCTAACCCTAACAGTAACCCTAACCCCCTAACCCTAACCCTAACACCCTAACCCTAACCCTAACCCTCATCATCCTCCTTATCTACACAGAGAAACCAAGGGAGTCCCCCTGACAGATCCCATGGACTGTCCGAGGCAGCAGGCTCTGACTGGGAGGTAGAAGTTCTCCTGCCCTGACACCTTCTCAGCACCTCTGACACCAGCAGCTCCTGCACACAGAAGGCTCCTGCTTCGCCCCCAGCACCTCTGCAGGCAGAGCTCAGCTCCAAGCACAGGAACAAGCCCAGCGCCTCCTCCTCACCCAGCCCCTGCTCCTACAGCTGGGATGGCACCAGCACATCTCCTGACAGCTTCTCCTCCCTTTAGAGCACGCACCCACCATGTGTTTCAAGGCAACACTAAAACAGGATTGCAAAGTCAAAGAACATGTACCTGGATGCGCAGGGCAGCCACGGGAAATGCAGCCTCCCGAGGGAGGGGTCTCCTCTGCACTGGTTCCTGCAGGGCTCTGGCTCCTTAAATAGCCCACGCTCAGCGTGGGGGCCCCGTCACAATGGGTGTCTCCACAGCGACCGACAGGGCTTTGTGATGGCTTCAGAACATGCAACTCTGTCTGAGGACAGGTGAGCAGTCAACAGAGAGTTGATGGGTCAGGTTTAAAGGGAGAACAGCCATGGGAGACATTACTGTGGGCATCTGCTAGAGACCACCTGATCAAGAGGACTCTGTGGATGAAGCACTCTACAGACAGATAGGAAGAGCCTCACGCTCGCAGGCCCTTGTTCTCATGGGGGACTTCAACCACCCTGACATCTGTTGGAGCAATGCTACGGCCCAGCACAAGCAATCCAGGAGGTTCCTCGATTGTGTGGAAGATAACTTCCTTCTGCAAGTAATAGAGGAGCCGACAAGGAGGGGTGCCATGCCAGACCTCATGCTCACCAACAGGGAAGGGCTCATTGGAAATGTGACACTCCAGAGCAGCCTTGGTTGCAGCCATCATGAGATGGTCGAATTTGAGATCCTCAGCACAGTGAGAAGAGCGTGCAGCGAGCTCACTGCCCTGGACTTCAAGAGAGCAGACTTTGGCCTCTTCAGGAACCTGCTTAGGAAGGTTCCATGGGATATAGCCCTAGAGGGCAGGGGAGCCCAAGGTTGTTGGTTGATATTCAAGGATCTCCTACTACAAGCTCAAGAGTATTGCATCGCAACTAGAAGGAAGTGCAGCAGGACGGCCAGGAGACCTGACTGGATGGATAAGGAGCTGCTGAGGAAACTTGGAAGGAAAAAAAAGGCTTATAAAAGGTGGAAGCAAGGACAGGCAGTCTGGGAAGAATACAGGGATGTTGTCTGAGAAGCTATGGACCAGGTTAGGAAAGCTAAGACCCAGTTAGAATTAAACTTGGCTAGGGGTGTGAAAGATAACAGGAAGGGATTCTATAGTTACATTGCAAATGAAAGATAGGGTAAGGACAACGTAGGCCCCCTCCAGAAACTATCAAGAGAACTGGCTACCCTAGATTTGCAGACGGCTGAGGTTCTTCATGACTTCTTTGCCTCTGTCTTCACTGGCAAAGGCTCTGACCGCACCACCCAAGTCTTGGAATGCAGACACAGGGAATGTGAGAATAAAGACCCTAGGCCCACTGTAGGAGAGGATCTGGTTTGAGACCATCCTAAAAACCTAAACGTACACAAGTCCATGGGACCTGGACATCCATCTGCGGGTCCTGAAGGAGCTGGCAAATGAAGTTGCTAAGACACTGGCCATCATATTTGAAAAATCATGGCACTCAGGTGAAGTTCCTGATGACTGGAGAAAGGGAAATATGACCCCATTTTTCAAGAAGGGGAAAATGGATGAGCCAGGGAATTACAGACCAGTCAGTCTCACCTTTCCTCAGTCCTCAGTCTCCTCTCAGCACCTGAGGTTCACGGACTCAATCCAAATACACCATGGGGCTCATGAAAACCTTTGGGATTTGTCAAGCCTTGCAGATTGCACAGCACATTTTAGGATTCCGAGTGCAGGAAGATTGCAAAGGGCAACGGATAAAAGTTATTTTGAATTTTTTTTTCTTACTTTTCAGTTTAGAAATTTCTGTGACTTCGGGAATGCCTGGCACAGGGATCACTAGAACCTGCCAGCACCCCTCCTGCCTTCCGCAATGCCCAGTGGGCTTGCGTGGGCCTTGACTGTCCCCTTGTGCTGAGCTCCCAGTGACAGATTTACAGGAGGGTGAAAATTTATGAAACCGTTCTAGCAGTGATTATATTTGAAAAGTTTGTAGTTTGCAAAGAAAGCCTTTGTACATATGTTAAAATTTTGTAACTTTGCTGTTCTGTATTTTAGGTACTGTTCCAGTAGGTGATGGTGTTTAGAAATCATAAATCAATAGAGAAGCTTCATACGCTGAATACTGCAGTTGTGTGGGTTTGTATCTTAGGTACTTTATAACTAAAGGCTACAATGGTGACTTTAGGAATAGAGACAAATATAACCTAACCCTAACCCTAACCCTAACCCTAACCCTAACCCCCTAACCCTAACCCTAACCCTAACCCTAACCCTAACCCCTAACCCTAACCCTAACCCTAACCCTAACCCATAACCCCTAACCCTAACCCTAACCCTAACCCTAACCCCTAACCCTAACCCTAACAGTAACCCTAACCCCCTAACCCTAACCCCCTAACCCTAACCCCCTAACCCTAACCCTAACACCCTAACCCTAACCCTCATCATCCTCCTTATCTACACAGAGAAACCAAGGGAGTCCCCCTGACAGATCCCATGGACTGTCCGAGGCAGCAGGCTCTGACTGGGAGGTAGAAGTTCTCCTGCCCTGACACCTTCTCAGCACCTCTGACACCAGCAGCTCCTGCACACAGAAGGCTCCTGCTTCGCCCCCAGCACCTCTGCAGGCAGAGCTCAGCTCCAAGCACAGGAACAAGCCCAGCGCCTCCTCCTCACCCATCCCCTGCTCCTACAGCTGGGATGGCACCAGCACATCTCCTGACAGCTTCTCCTCCCTTTAGAGCACGCACCCACCATGTGTTTCAAGGCAACACTAAAACAGGATTGCAAAGTCAAAGAACATGTACCTGGATGCGCAGGGCAGCCACGGGAAATGCAGCCTCCCGAGGGAGGGGTCTCCTCTGCACTGGTTCCTGCACGGCTCTGGCTCCTTAAATAGCCCACGCTCAGCGTGGGGGCCCCGTCACAATGGGTGTCTCCACAGCGACCGCCAGGGCTTTGTGATGGCTTCAGAACATGCAACTCTGTCTGAGGACAGGTGAGCAGTCAACAGAGAGTTGATGGGTCAGGTTTAAAGGGAGAACAGCCATGGGAGACATTACTGTGGGCATCTGCTAGAGACCACCTGATCAAGAGGACTCTGTGGATGAAGCACTCTACAGACAGATAGGAAGAGCCTCACGCTCGCAGGCCCTTGTTCTCATGGGGGACTTCAACCACCCTGACGTCTGTTGGAGCAATGCTACGGCCCAGCACAAACAATCCAGGAGGTTCCTCGATTGTGTGGAAGATAACTTCCTTCTGCAAGTAATAGAGGAGCCGACAAGGAGGGGTGCCATGCCAGACCTCATGCTCACCAACAGGGAAGGGCTCATTGGAAATGTGACACTCCAGAGCAGCCTTGGTTGCAGCCATCATGAGATGGTCGAATTTGAGATCCTCAGCACAGTGAGAAGAGCGTGCAGCGAGCTCACTGCCCTGGACTTCAAGAGAGCAGACTTTGGCCTCTTCAGGAACCTGCTTAGGAAGGTTCCATGGGATATAGCCCTACAGGGCAGGGGAGCCCAAGGTTGTTGGTTGATATTCAAGGATCTCCTACTACAAGCTCAAGAGTATTGCATCGCAACTAGAAGGAAGTGCAGCAGGACGGCCAGGAGACCTGACTGGATGGATAAGGAGCTGCTGAGGAAACTTGGAAGGAAAAAAAAGGCTTATAAAAGGTGGAAGCAAGGACAGGCAGTCTGGGAAGAATACAGGGATGTTGTCTGAGAAGCTATGGACCAGGTTAGGAAAGCTAAGGCCCAGTTAGAATTAAACTTGGCTAGGGGTGTGAAAGATAACAGGAAGGGATTCTATAGTTACATTGCAAATGAAAGATAGGGTAGGGACAACGTAGGCCCCCTCCAGAAACTATCAAGAGAACTGGCTACCCTAGATTTGCAGACGGCTGAGGTTCTTCATGACTTCTTTGCCTCTGTCTTCACTGGCAAAGGCTCTGACCGCACCACCCAAGTCTTGGAATGCAGACCCAGGGAATGTGAGAATAAAGACCCTAGGCCCACTGTAGGAGAGGATCTGGTTTGAGACCATCCTAAAAACCTAAACGTACACAAGTCCATGGGACCTGGACATCCATCTGCGGGTCCTGAAGGAGCTGGCAAATGAAGTTGCTAAGACACTGGCCATCATAGTTGAAAAATCATGGCACTCAGGTGAAGTTCCTGATGACTGGAGAAAGGGAAATATGACCCCATTTTTCAAGAAGGGGAAAATGGATGAGCCAGGGAATTACAGACCAGTCAGTCTCACCTTTCCTCAGTCCTCAGTCTCCTCTCAGCACCTGAGGTTCACGGACTCAATCCAAATACACCATGGGGCTCATGAAAACCTTTGGGATTTGTCAAGCCTTGCAGATTGCACAGCACATTTTAGGATTCCGAGTGCAGGAAGATTGCAAAGGGCAACGGATAAAAGTTATTTTGAATTTTTTTTCCTTACTTTTCAGTTTAGAAATTTCTGTGACTTCGGGAATGCCTGGCACAGGGATCACTAGAACCTGCCAGCACCCCTCCTGCCTTCCGCAATGCCCAGTGGGCTTGCGTGGGCCTTGACTGTCCCCTTGTGCTGAGCTCCCAGTGACAGATTTACAGGAGGGTGAAAATTTATGAAACCGTTCTAGCAGTGATTATATTTGAAAAGTTTGTAGTTTGCAAAGAAAGCCTTTGTACATAGGTTAAAATTTTGTAACTTTGCTGTTCTGTATTTTAGGTACTGTTCCAGTAGGTGATTGTGTTTAGAAATCATAAATCAATAGAGAAGCTTCATACGCTGAATACTGCAGTTGTGTGGGTTTGTATCTTAGGTACTTTATAACTAAAGGCTACAATGGTGACTTTAGGAATAGAGACAAATATAACCTAACCCTAACCCTAACCCTAACCCTAACCCCCTAACCCTCACCCTAACCCTAACCCTAACCCCTAACCCTAACCCTAACACTAACCCTAACCCCTAACCCCTAACCCTAACCCTAACCCTAACCCTAACCCCTAACCATAACCCTAACAGTAACCCTAACCCCCTAACCCTAACCCCCTAACCCTAACCCTAACACCCTAACCCTAACCCTAACCCTAACCCCTAACCCTAACCCTAACCCTAACCCCTAACCCCTAACCCTAACCCTAACCCTAACCCCTAACCCTAACCCTAACAGTAACCCTAACCACCTAACCCTAACACCCTAACCCTAACCCTAACACCCTAACCCTAACCCTAACCCTAACGCTAACCCTCATCATCCTCCTTATCTACACAGAGAAACCAAGGGAGTCCCCCTGACAGATCCCATGGACTGTCCGAGGCAGCAGGCTCTGACTGGGAGGTAGAAGTTCTCCTGCCCTGACACCTTCTCAGCACCTCTGACACCAGCAGCTCCTGCACACAGAAGGCTCCTGCTTCGCCCCCAGCACCTCTGCAGGCAGAGCTCAGCTCCAAGCACAGGAACAAGCCCAGCGCCTCCTCCTCACCCATCCCCTGCTCCTACAGCTGGGATGGCACCAGCACATCTCCTGACAGCTTCTCCTCCCTTTAGAGCACGCACCCACCATGTGTTTCAAGGCAACACTAAAACAGGATTGCAAAGTCAAAGAACATGTACCTGGATGCGCAGGGCAGCCACGGGAAATGCAGCCTCCCGAGGGAGGGGTCTCCTCTGCACTGGTTACTGCAGGGCTCTGGCTCCTTAAATAGCCCACGCTCAGCGTGGGGGCCCCATCACAATGGGTGTCTCCACAGCGACCGCCAGGGCTTTGTGATGGCTTCAGAACATGCAACTCTGTCTGAGGACAGGTGAGCAGTCAACAGAGAGTTGATGGGTCAGGTTTAAAGGGAGAACAGCCATGGGAGACATTACTGTGGGCATCTGCTAGAGACCACCTGATCAAGAGGACTCTGTGGATGAAGCACTCTACAGACAGATAGGAAGAGCCTCACGCTCGCAGGCCCTTGTTCTCATGGGGGACTTCAACCACCCTGACATCTGTTGGAGCAATGCTACGGCCCAGCACAAGCAATCCAGGAGGTTCCTCGATTGTGTGGAAGATAACTTCCTTCTGCAAGTAATAGAGGAGCCGACAAGGAGGGGTGCCATGCCAGACCTCATGCTCACCAACAGGGAAGGGCTCATTGGAAATGTGACACTCCAGAGCAGCCTTGGTTGCAGCCATCATGAGATGGTCGAATTTGAGATCCTCAGCACAGTGAGAAGAGCTTGCAGCGAGCTCACTGCCCTGGACTTCAAGAGAGCAGACTTTGGCCTCTTCAGGAACCTGCTTAGGAAGATTCCATGGGATATAGCCCTAGAGGGCAGGGGAGCCCAAGGTTGTTGGTTGATATTCAAGGATCTCCTACTACAAGCTCAAGAGTATTGCATCGCAACTAGAAGGAAGTGCAGCAGGACGGCCAGGAGACCTGACTGGATGGATAAGGAGCTGCTGAGGAAACTTGGAAGGAAAAAAAAGGCTTATAAAAGGTGGAAGCAAGGACAGGCAGTCTGGGAAGAATACAGGGATGTTGTCTGAGAAGCTATGGACCAGGTTAGGAAAGCTAAGGCCCATTTAGAATTAAACTTGGCTAGGGGTGTGAAAGATAACAGGAAGGGATTCTATAGTTACATTGCAAATGAAAGATAGGGTAGGGACAACGTAGGCCCCCTCCAGAAACTATCAAGAGAACTGGCTACCCTAGATTTGCAGACGGCTGAGGTTCTTCATGACTTCTTTGCCTCTGTCTTCACTGGCAAAGGCTCTGACCGCACCACCCAAGTCTTGGAATGCAGACACAGGGAATGTGAGAATAAAGACCCTAGGCCCACTGTAGGAGAGGATCTGGTTTGAGACCATCCTAAAAACCTAAACGTACACAAGTCCATGGGACCTGGACATCCATCTGCGGGTCCTGAAGGAGCTGGCAAATGAAGTTGCTAAGACACTGGCCATCATAGTTGAAAAATCATGGCACTCAGGTGAAGTTCCTGATGACTGGAGAAAGGGAAATATGACCCCATTTTTCAAGAAGGGGAAAATGGATGAGCCAGGGAATTACAGACCAGTCAGTCTCACCTTTCCTCAGTCCTCAGTCTCCTCTCAGCACCTGAGGTTCACGGACTCAATCCAAATACACCATGGGGCTCATGAAAACCTTTGGGATTTGTCAAGCCTTGCAGATTGCACAGCACATTTTAGGATTCCGAGTGCAGGAAGATTGCAAAGGGCAACGGATAAAAGTTATTTTGAATTTTTTTTTCTTACTTTTCAGTTTAGAAATTTCTGTGACTTCGGGAATGCCTGGCACAGGGATCACTAGAACCTGCCAGCACCCCTCCTGCCTTCCGCAATGCCCAGTGGGCTTGCGTGGGCCTTGACTGTCCCCTTGTGCTGAGCTCCCAGTGACAGATTTACAGGAGGGTGAAAATTTATGAAACCGTTCTAGCAGTGATTATATTTGAAAAGTTTGTAGTTTGCAAAGAAAGCCTTTGTACATATGTTAAAATTTTGTAACTTTGCTGTTCTGTATTTTAGGTACTGTTCCAGCAGGAGATTGTGTTTAGAAATCATAAATCAATAGAGAAGCTTCATACGCTGAATACTGCAGTTGTGTGGGTTTGTATCTTAGGTACTTTATAACTAAAGGCTACAATGGTGACTTTAGGAATAGAGACAAATATAACCTAACCCTAACCCTAACCCTAACCCTAACCCTAACCCCCTAACCCTAACCCTAACCCTAACCCTAACCCCTAACCCTAACCCTAACCCTAACCCTAACCCATAACCCCTAACCCTAACCCTAACCCTAACCCTAACCCCTAACCCTAACCCTAACAGTAACCCTAACCCCCTAACCCTAACCCCCTAACCCTAACCCTAACACCCTAACCCTAACCCTAACCCTAACCCTCATCATTCTCCTTATCTACACAGAGAAACCAAGGGAGTCCCCCTGACAGATCCCATGGACTGTCCGAGGCAGCAGGCTCTGACTGGGAGGTAGAAGTTCTCCTGCCCTGACACCTTCTCAGCACCTCTGACACCAGCAGCTCCTGCACACAGAAGGCTCCTGCTTCGCCCCCAGCACCTCTGCAGGCAGAGCTCAGCTCCAAGCACAGGAACAAGCCCAGCGCCTCCTCCTCACCCATCCCCTGCTCCTACAGCTGGGATGGCACCAGCACATCTCCTGACAGCTTCTCCTCCCTTTAGAGCACGCACCCACCATGTGTTTCAAGGCAACACTAAAACAGGATTGCAAAGTCAAAGAACATGTACCTGGATGCGCAGGGCAGCCACGGGAAATGCAGCCTCCCGAGGGAGGGGTCTCCTCTGCACTGGTTCCTGCAGGGCTCTGGCTCCTTAAATAGCCCACGCTCAGCGTGGGGGCCCCGTCACAATGGGTGTCTCCACAGCGACCGCCAGGGCTTTGTGATGGCTTCAGAACATGCAACTCTGTCTGAGGACAGGTGAGCAGTCAACAGAGAGTTGATGGGTCAGGTTTAAAGGGAGAACAGCCATGGGAGACATTACTGTGGGCATCTGCTAGAGACCACCTGATCAAGAGCACTCTGTGGATGAAGCACTCTACAGACAGATAGGAAGAGCCTCACGCTCGCAGGCCCTTGTTCTCATGGGGGACTTCAACCACCCTGACATCTGTTGAAGCCATGGTACGGCCCAGCACAAGCAATCCAGGAGGTTCCTCGATTGTGTGGAAGATAACTTCCTTCTGCAAGTAATAGAGGAGCCGACAAGGAGGGGTGCCATGCCAGACCTCATGCTCACCAACAGGGAAGGGCTCATTGGAAATGTGACACTCCAGAGCAGCCTTGGTTGCAGCCATCATGAGATGGTCGAATTTGAGATCCTCAGCACAGTGAGAAGAGCGTGCAGCGAGCTCACTGCCCTGGACTTCAAGAGAGCAGACTTTGGCCTCTTCAGGAACCTGCTTAGGAAGGTTCCATGGGATATAGCCCTAGAGGGCAGGGGAGCCCAAGGTTGTTGGTTGATATTCAAGGATCTCCTACTACAAGCTCAAGAGTATTGCATCGCAACTAGAAGGAAGTGCAGCAGGACGGCCAGGAGACCTGACTGGATGGATAAGGAGCTGCTGAGGAAACTTGGAAGGAAAAAAAAGGCTTATAAAAGGTGGAAGCAAGGACAGGCAGTCTGGGAAGAATACAGGGATGTTGTCTGAGAAGCTATGGACCAGGTTAGGAAAGCTAAGGCCCAGTTAGAATTAAACTTGGCTAGGGGTGTGAAAGATAACAGGAAGGGATTCTATAGTTACATTGCAAATGAAAGATAGGGTAGGGACAACGTAGGCCCCCTCCAGAAACTATCAAGAGAACTGGCTACCCTAGATTTGCAGACGGCTGAGGTTCTTCATGACTTCTTTGCCTCTGTCTTCACTGGCAAAGGCTCTGACCGCACCACCCAAGTCTTGGAATGCAGACACAGGGAATGTGAGAATAAAGACCCTAGGCCCACTGTAGGAGAGGATCTGGTTTGAGACCATCCTAAAAACCTAAACGTACACAAGTCCATGGGACCTGGACATGCATCTGCGGGTCCTGAAGGAGCTGGCAAATGAAGTTGCTAAGACACTGGCCATCATATTTGAAAAATCATGGCACTCAGGTGAAGTTCCTGATGACTGGAGAAAGGGAAATATGACCCCATTTTTCAAGAAGGGGAAAATGGATGAGCCAGGGAATTACAGACCAGTCAGTCTCACCTTTCCTCAGTCCTCAGTCTCCTCTCAGCACCTGAGGTTCACGGACTCAATCCAAATACACCATGGGGCTCATGAAAACCTTTGGGATTTGTCAAGCCTTGCAGATTGCACAGCACATTTTAGGATTCCGAGTGCAGGAAGATTGCAAAGGGCAACGGATAAAAGTTATTTTGAATTTTTTTTTCTTACTTTTCAGTTTAGAAATTTCTGTGACTTCGGGAATGCCTGGCACAGGGATCACTAGAACCTGCCAGCACCCCTCCTGCCTTCCGCAATGCCCAGTGGGCTTGCGTGGGCCTTGACTGTCCCCTTGTGCTGAGCTCCCAGTGACAGATTTACAGGAGGGTGAAAATTTATGAAACCGTTCTAGCAGTGATTATATTTGAAAAGTTTGTAGTTTGCAAAGAAAGCCTTTGTACATATGTTAAAATTTTGTAACTTTGCTGTTCTGTATTTTAGGTACTGTTCCAGCAGGTGATTGTGTTTAGAAATCATAAATCAATAGAGAAGCTTCATACGCTGAATACTGCAGTTGTGTGGGTTTGTATCTTAGCTACTTTATAACTAAAGGCTACAATGGTGACTTTAGGAATAGAGACAAATATAACCTAACCCTAACCCTAACCCTAACCCTAACCCTAACCCCCTAACCCTAACCCTAACCCTAACCCTAACCCCTAACCCTAACCCTAACCCTAACCCATAACCCCTAACCCTAACCCTAACCCTAACCCTAACCCCTAACCCTAACCCTAACAGTAACCCTAACCCCCTAACCCTAACCCCCTAACCCTAACCCTAACACCCTAACCCTAACCCTAACCCTAACCCTCATCATCCTCCTTATCTACACAGAGAAACCAAGGGAGTCCCCCTGACAGATCCCATGGACTGTCCGAGGCAGCAGGCTCTGACTGGGAGGTAGAAGTTCTCCTGCCCTGACACCTTCTCAGCACCTCTGACACCAGCAGCTCCTGCACACAGAAGGCTCCTGCTTCGCCCCCAGCACCTCTGCAGGCAGAGCTCAGCTCCAAGCACAGGAACAAGCCCAGCGCCTCCTCCTCACCCATCCCCTGCTCCTACAGCTGGGATGGCACCAGCACATCTCCTGACAGCTTCTCCTCCCTTTAGAGCACGCACCCACCATGTGTTTCAAGGCAACACTAAAACAGGATTGCAAAGTCAAAGAACATGTACCTGGATGCGCAGGGCAGCCACGGGAAATGCAGCCTCCCGAGGGAGGGGTCTCCTCTGCACTGGTTCCTGCAGGGCTCTGGCTCCTTAAATAGCCCACGCTCAGCGTGGGGGCCCCGTCACAATGGGTGTCTCCACAGCGACCGACAGGGCTTTGTGATGGCTTCAGAACATGCAACTCTGTCTGAGGACAGGTGAGCAGTCAACAGAGAGTTTATGGGTCAGGTTTAAAGGGAGAACAGCCATGGGAGACATTACTGTGGGCATCTGCTAGAGACCACCTGATCAAGAGGACTCTGTGGAGGAAGCACTCTACAGACAGATAGGAAGAGCCTCACGCTCGCAGGCCCTTGTTCTCATGGGGGACTTCAACCACCCTGACATCTGTTGGAGCAATGGTACGGCCCAGCACAAGCAATCCAGGAGGTTCCTCGATTGTGTGGAAGATAACTTCCTTCTGCAAGTAATAGAGGAGCCGACAAGGAGGGGTGCCATGCCAGACCTCATGCTCACCAACAGGGAAGGGCTCATTGGAAATGTGACACTCCAGAGCAGCCTTGGTTGCAGCCATCATGAGATGGTCGAATTTGAGATCCTCAGCACAGTGAGAAGAGCGTGCAGCGAGCTCACTGCCCTGGACTTCAAGAGAGCAGACTTTGGCCTCTTCAGGAACCTGCTTAGGAAGGTTCCATGGGATATAGCCCTAGAGGGCAGGGGAGCCCAAGGTTGTTGGTTGATATTCAAGGATCTCCTACTACAAGCTCAAGAGTATTGCATCGCAACTAGAAGGAAGTGCAGCAGGACGGCCAGGAGACCTGACTGGATGGATAAGGAGCTGCTGAGGAAACTTGGAAGGAAAAAAAAGGCTTATAAAAGGTGGAAGCAAGGACAGGCAGTCTGGGAAGAATACAGGATGTTGTCTGAGAAGCTATGGACCAGGTGAGGAAAGCTAAGGCCCAGTTAGAATTAAACTTGGCTAGGGGTGTGAAAGATAACAGGAAGGGATTCTATAGTTACATTGCAAATGAAAGATAGGGTAGGGACAACGTAGGCCCCCTCCAGAAACTATCAAGAGAACTGGCTACCCTAGATTTGCAGACGGCTGAGGTTCTTCATGACTTCTTTGCCTCTGTCTTCACTGGCAAAGGCTCTGACCGCACCACCCAAGTCTTGGAATGCAGACCCAGGGAATGTGAGAATAAAGACCCTAGGCCCACTGTAGGAGAGGATCTGGTTTGAGACCATCCTAAAAACCTAAACGTACACAAGTCCATGGGACCTGGACATGCATCTGCGGGTCCTGAAGGAGCTGGCAAATGAAGTTGCTAAGACACTGGCCATCATATTTGAAAAATCATGGCACTCAGGTGAAGTTCCTGATGACTGGAGAAAGGGAAATATGACCCCATTTTTCAAGAAGGGGAAAATGGATGAGCCAGGGAATTACAGACCAGTCAGTCTCACCTTTCCTCAGTCCTCAGTCTCCTCTCAGCACCTGAGGTTCACGGACTCAATCCAAATACACCATGGGGCTCATGAAAACCTTTGGGATTTGTCAAGCCTTGCAGATTGCACAGCACATTTTAGGATTCCGAGTGCAGGAAGATTGCAAAGGGCAACGGATAAAAGTTATTTTGAATTTTTTTTTCTTACTTTTCAGTTTAGAAATTTCTGTGACTTCGGGAATGCCTGGCACAGGGATCACTAGAACCTGCCAGCACCCCTCCTGCCTTCCGCAATGCCCAGTGGGCTTGCGTGGGCCTTGACTGTCCCCTTGTGCTGAGCTCCCAGTGACAGATTTACAGGAGGGTGAAAATTTATGAAACCGTTCTAGCAGTGATTATATTTGAAAAGTTTGTAGTTTGCAAAGAAAGCCTTTGTACATATGTTAAAATTTTGTAACTTTGCTGTTCTGTATTTTAGGTACTGTTCCAGTAGGTGATTGTGTTTAGAAATCATAAATCAATAGAGAAGCTTCATACGCTGAATACTGCAGTTGTGTGGGTTTGTATCTTAGGTACTTTATAACTAAAGGCTACAATGGTGACTTTAGGAATAGAGACAAATATAACCTAACCCTACCCCTAACCCTAATCCTAACCCTAACCCCCTAACCCTAACCCTAACCCTAACCCTAATCCTAACCCGTAACCCTAACCCTAACCCTAACCCTAACCCCTAACACCTAACCCTAACCCTAACCCCTAACCCTAACCCTAACAGTAACCCTAACCCCCTAACCCTAACCCCCTAACCCTAACCCTAACACCCTAACCCTAACCCTAACCCTAACCCTCATCATCCTCCTTATCTACACAGAGAAACCAAGGGAGTCCCCCTGACAGATCCCATGGACTGTCCGAGGCAGCAGGCTCTGACTGTGAGGTAGAAGTTCTCCTGCCCTGACACCTTCTCAGCACCTCTGACACCAGCAGCTCCTGCACACAGAAGGCTCCTGCTTCGCCCCCAGCACCTCTGCAGGCAGAGCTCAGCTCCAAGCACAGGAACAAGCCCAGCGCCTCCTCCTCACCCATCCCCTGCTCCTACAGCTGGGATGGCACCAGCACATCTCCTGACAGCTTCTCCTCCCTTTAGAGCACGCACCCACCATGTGTTTCAAGGCAACACTAAAACAGGATTGCAAAGTCAAAGAACATGTACCTGGATGCGCAGGGCAGCCACGGGAAATGCAGCCTCCCGAGGGAGGGGTCTCCTCTGCACTGGTTCCTGCAGGGCTCTGGCTCCTTAAATAGCCCACGCTCAGCGTGGGGGCCCCGTCACAATGGGTGTCTCCACAGCGACCGACAGGGCTTTGTGATGGCTTCAGAACATGCAACTCTGTCTGAGGACAGGTGAGCAGTCAACAGAGAGTTTATGGGTCAGGTTTAAAGGGAGAACAGCCATGGGAGACATTACTGTGGGCATCTGCTACAGACCACCTGATCAAGAGGACTCTGTGGATGAAGCACTCTACAGACAGATAGGAAGAGCCTCACGCTCGCAGGCCCTTGTTCTCATGGGGGACTTCAACCACCCTGACATCTGTTGGAGCAATGCTACGGCCCAGCACAAGCAATCCAGGAGGTTCCTCGATTGTGTGGAAGATAACTTCCTTCTGCAAGTAATAGAGGAGCCGACAAGGAGGGGTGCCATGCCAGACCTCATGCTCACCAACAGGGAAGGGCTCATTGGAAATGTGACACTCCAGAGCAGCCTTGGTTGCAGCCATCATGAGATGGTCGAATTTGAGATCCTCAGCACAGTGAGAAGAGCGTGCAGCGAGCTCACTGCCCTGGACTTCAAGAGAGCAGACTTTGGCCTCTTCAGGAACCTGCTTAGGAAGGTTCCATGGGATATAGCCCTAGAGGGCAGGGGAGCCCAAGGTTGTTGGTTGATATTCAAGGATCTCCTACTACAAGCTCAAGAGTATTGCATCGCAACTAGAAGGAAGTGCAGCAGGACGGCCAGGAGACCTGACTGGATGGATAAGGAGCTGCTGAGGAAACTTGGAAGGAAAAAAAAGGCTTATAAAAGGTGGAAGCAAGGACAGGCAGTCTGGGAAGAATACAGGGATGTTGTCTGAGAAGCTATGGACCAGGTGAGGAAAGCTAAGGCCCAGTTAGAATTAAACTTGGCTAGGGGTGTGAAAGATAACAGGAAGGGATTCTATAGTTACATTGCAAATGAAAGATAGGGTAGGGACAACGTAGGCCCCCTCCAGAAACTATCAAGAGAACTGGCTACCCTAGATTTGCAGACGGCTGAGGTTCTTAATGACTTCTTTGCCTCTGTCTTCACTGGCAAAGGCTCTGACCGCACCACCCAAGTCTTGGAATGCAGACCCAGGGAATGTGAGAATAAAGACCCTAGGCCCACTGTAGGAGAGGATCTGGTTTGAGACCATCCTAAAAACCTAAACGTACACAAGTCCATGGGACCTGGACATCCATCTGCGGGTCCTGAAGGAGCTGGCAAATGAAGTTGCTAAGACACTGGCCATCATATTTGAAAAATCATGGCACTCAGGTGAAGTTCCTGATGACTGGAGAAAGGGAAATATGACCCCATTTTTCAAGAAGGGGAAAATGGATGAGCCAGGGAATTACAGACCAGTCAGTCTCACCTTTCCTCAGTCCTCAGTCTCCTCTCAGCACCTGAGGTTCACGGACTCAATCCAAATACACCATGGGGCTCATGAAAACCTTTGGGATTTGTCAAGCCTTGCAGATTGCACAGCACATTTTAGGATTCCGAGTGCAGGAAGATTGCAAAGGGCAACGGATAAAAGTTATTTTGAATTTTTTTTTCTTACTTTTCAGTTTAGAAATTTCTGTGACTTCGGGAATGCCTGGCACAGGGATCACTAGAACCTGCCAGCACCCCTCCTGCCTTCTGCAATGCCCAGTGGGCTTGCGTGGGCCTTGACTGTCCCCTTGTGCTGAGCTCCCAGTGACAAATTTACAGGAGGGTGAAAATTTATGAAACCGTTCTAGCAGTGATTATATTTGAAAAGTTTGTAGTTTGCAAAGAAAGCCTTTGTACATATGTTAAAATTTTGTAACTTTGCTGTTCTGTATTTTAGGTACTGTTCCAGTAGGTGATTGTGTTTAGAAATCAAAAATCAATAGAGAAGCTTCATACGCTGAATACTGCAGTTGTGTGGGTTTGTATCTTAGCTACTTTATAACTAAAGGCTACAATGGTGACTTTAGGAATAGAGACAAATATAACCTAACCCTAACCCTAACCCTAACCCTAACCCCCTAACCCTAACCCTAACCCTAACCCTAACCCTAACCCTAACCCCTAACCCTAACCCTAACCCATAACCCCTAACCCTAACCCTAACCCTAACCCTAACCCCTAACCCTAACCCTAACAGTAACCCTAACCCCCTAACCCTAACCCCCTAACCCTAACCCCCTAACCCTAACCCTAACACCCTAACCCTAACCCTAACCCTAACCCTCATCATCCTCCTTATCTACACAGTGAAACCAAGGGAGTCCCCCTGACAGATCCCATGGACTGTCCGAGGCAGCAGGCTCTGACTGGGAGGTAGAAGTTCTCCTGCCCTGACACCTTCTCAGCACCTCTGACACCAGCAGCTCCTGCACACAGAAGGCTCCTGCTTCGCCCCCAGCACCTCTGCAGGCAGAGCTCAACTCCAAGCACAGGAACAAGCCCAGCGCCTCCTCCTCACCCAGCCCCTGCTCCTACAGCTGGGATGGCACCAGCACATCTCCTGACAGCTTCTCCTCCCTTTAGAGCACGCACCCACCATGTGTTTCAAGGCAACACTAAAACAGGATTGCAAAGTCAAAGAACATGTACCTGGATGCGCAGGGCAGCCACGGGAAATGCAGCCTCCCGAGGAAGGGGTCTCCTCTGCACTGGTTACTGCAGGGCTCTGGCTCCTTAAATAGCCCACGCTCAGCGTGGGGGCCCCGTCACAATGGGTGTCTCCACAGCGACCGCCAGGGCTTTGTGATGGCTTCAGAACATGCAACTCTGTCTGAGGACAGGTGAGCAGTCAACAGAGAGTTGATGGGTCAGGTTTAAAGGGAGAACAGCCATGGGAGACATTACTGTGGGCATCTGCTAGAGACCACCTGATCAAGAGGACTCTGTGGATGAAGCACTCTACAGACAGATAGGAAGAGCCTCACGCTCGCAGGCCCTTGTTCTCATGGGGGACTTCAACCACCCTGACATCTGTTGAAGCCATGGTACGGCCCAGCACAAGCAATCCAGGAGGTTCCTCGATTGTGTGGAAGATAACTTCCTTCTGCAAGTAATAGAGGAGCCGACAAGGAGGGGTGCCATGCCAGACCTCATGCTCACCAACAGGGAAGGGCTCATTGGAAATGTGACACTCCAGAGCAGCCTTGGTTGCAGCCATCATGAGATGGTCGAATTTGAGATCCTCAGCACAGTGAGAAGAGCGTGCAGCGAGCTCACTGCCCTGGACTTCAAGAGAGCAGACTTTGGCCTCTTCAGGAACCTGCTTAGTAAGGTTCCATGGGATATAGCCCTAGAGGGCAGGGGAGCCCAAGGTTGTTGGTTGATATTCAAGGATCTCCTACTACAAGCTCAAGAGTATTGCATCGCAACTAGAAGGAAGTGCAGCAGGACGGCCAGGAGACCTGACTGGATGGATAAGGAGCTGCTGAGGAAACTTGGAAGGAAAAAAAAGGCTTATAAAAGGTGGAAGCAAGGACAGGCAGTCTGGGAAGAATACAGGGATGTTGTCTGAGAAGCTATGGACCAGGTTAGGAAAGCTAAGGCCCAGTTAGAATTAAACTTGGCTAGGGGTGTGAAAGATAACAGGAAGGGATTCTATAGTTACATTGCAAATGAAAGATAGGGTAGGGACAACGTAGGCCCCCTCCAGAAACTATCAAGAGAACTGGCTACCCTAGATTTGCAGACGGCTGAGGTTCTTCATGACTTCTTTGCCTCTGTCTTCACTGGCAAAGGCTCTGACCGCACCACCCAAGTCTTGGAATGCAGACACAGGGAATGTGAGAATAAAGACCCTAGGCCCACTGTAGGAGAGGATCTGGTTTGAGACCATCCTAAAAACCTAAACGTACACAAGTCCATGGGACCTGGACATCCATCTGCGGGTCCTGAAGGAGCTGGCAAATGAAGTTGCTAAGACACTGGCCATCATATTTGAAAAATCATGGCACTCAGGTGAAGTTCCTGATGACTGGAGAAAGGGAAATATGACCCCATTTTTCAAGAAGGGGAAAATGGATGAGCCAGGGAATTACAGACCAGTCAGTCTCACCTTTCCTCAGTCCTCAGTCTCCTCTCAGCACCTGAGGTTCACGGACTCAATCCAAATACACCATGGGGCTCATGAAAACCTTTGGGATTTGTCAAGCCTTGCAGATTGCACAGCACATTTTAGGATTCCGAGTGCAGGAAGATTGCAAAGGGCAACGGATAAAAGTTATTTTGAATTTTTTTTTCTTACTTTTCAGTTTAGAAATTTCTGTGACTTCGGGAATGCCTGGCACAGGGATCACTAGAACCTGCCAGCACCCCTCCTGCCTTCCGCAATGCCCAGTGGGCTTGCGTGGGCCTTGACTGTCCCCTTGTGCTGAGCTCCCAGTGACAGATTTACAGGAGGGTGAAAATTTATGAAACCATTCTAGCAGTGATTATATTTGAAAAGTTTGTAGTTTGCAAAGAAAGCCTTTGTACATATGTTAAAATTTTGTAACTTTGCTGTTCTGTATTTTAGGTACTGTTCCAGTAGGTGATTGTGTTTAGAAATCATAAATCAATAGAGAAGCTTCATACGCTGAATACTGCAGTTGTGTGGGTTTGTATCTTAGGTACTTTATAACTAAAGGCTACAATGGTGACTTTAGGAATAGAGACAAATATAACCTAACCCTACCCCTAACCCTAATCCTAACCCTAACCCCCTAACCCTAACCCTAACCCTAACCCTAATCCTAACCCGTAACCCTAACCCTAACCCTAACCCCTAACCCCTAACCCTAACCCTAACCCCTAACCCTAACCCTAACAGTAACCCTAACCCCCTAACCCTAACCCCCTAACCCTAACCCTAACACCCTAACCCTAACCCTAACCCTAACCCTCATCATCCTCCTTATCTACACAGAGAAACCAAGGGAGTCCCCCTGACAGATCCCATGGACTGTCCGAGGCAGCAGGCTCTGACTGGGAGGTAGAAGTTCTCCTGCCCTGACACCTTCTCAGCACCTCTGACACCAGCAGCTCCTGCACACAGAAGGCTCCTGCTTCGCCCCCAGCACCTCTGCAGGCAGAGCTCAGCTCCAAGCACAGGAACAAGCCCAGCGCCTCCTCCTCACCCATCCCCTGCTCCTACAGCTGGGATGGCACCAGCACATCTCCTGACAGCTTCTCCTCCCTTTAGAGCACGCACCCACCATGTGTTTCAAGGCAACACTAAAACAGGATTGCAAAGTCAAAGAACATGTACCTGGATGCGCAGGGCAGCCACGGGAAATGCAGCCTCCCGAGGGAGGGGTCTCCTCTGCACTGGTTACTGCAGGGCTCTGGCTCCTTAAATAGCCCACGCTCAGCGTGGGGGCCCCGTCACAATGGGTGTCTCCACAGCGACCGCCAGGGCTTTGTGATGGCTTCAGAACATGCAACTCTGTCTGAGGACAGGTGAGCAGTCAACAGAGAGTTGATGGGTCAGGTTTAAAGGGAGAACAGCCATGGGAGACATTACTGTGGGCATCTGCTAGAGACCACCTGATCAAGAGGACTCTGTGGATGAAGCACTCTACAGACAGATAGGAAGAGCCTCACGCTCGCAGGCCCTTGTTCTCATGGGGGACTTCAACCACCCTGACATCTGTTGGAGCAATGCTACGGCCCAGCACAAGCAATCCAGGAGGTTCCTCGATTGTGTGGAAGATAACTTCCTTCTGCAAGTAATAGAGGAGCCGACAAGGAGGGGTGCCATGCCAGACCTCATGCTCACCAACAGGGAAGGGCTCATTGGAAATGTGACACTCCAGAGCAGCCTTGGTTGCAGCCATCATGAGATGGTCGAATTTGAGATCCTCAGCACAGTGAGAAGAGCTTGCAGCGAGCTCACTGCCCTGGACTTCAAGAGAGCAGACTTTGGCCTCTTCAGGAACCTGCTTAGGAAGATTCCATGGGATATAGCCCTACAGGGCAGGGGAGCCCAAGGTTGTTGGTTGATATTCAAGGATCTCCTACTACAAGCTCAAGAGTATTGCATCGCAACTAGAAGGAAGTGCAGCAGGACGGCCAGGAGACCTGACTGGATGGATAAGGAGCTGCTGAGGAAACTTGGAAGGAAAAAAAAGGCTTATAAAAGGTGGAAGCAAGGACAGGCAGTCTGGGAAGAATACAGGGATGTTGTCTGAGAAGCTATGGACCAGGTGAGGAAAGCTAAGGCCCAGTTAGAATTAAACTTGGCTAGGGGTGTGAAAGATAACAGGAAGGGATTCTATAGTTACATTGCAAATGAAAGATAGGGTAGGGACAACGTAGGCCCCCTCCAGAAACTATCAAGAGAACTGGCTACCCTAGATTTGCAGACGGCTGAGGTTCTTCATGACTTCTTTGCCTCTGTCTTCACTGGCAAAGGCTCTGACCGCACCACCCAAGTCTTGGAATGCAGACACAGGGAATGTGAGAATAAAGACCCTAGGCCCACTGTAGGAGAGGATCTGGTTTGAGACCATCCTAAAAACCTAAACGTACACAAGTCCATGGGACCTGGACATGCATCTGCGGGTCCTGAAGGAGCTGGCAAATGAAGTTGCTAAGACACTGGCCATCATATTTGAAAAATCATGGTACTCAGGTGAAGTTCCTGATGACTGGAGAAAGGGAAATATGACCCCATTTTTCAAGAAGGGGAAAATGGATGAGCCAGGGAATTACAGACCAGTCAGTCTCACCTTTCCTCAGTCCTCAGTCTCCTCTCAGCACCTGAGGTTCACGGACTCAATCCAAATACACCATGGGGCTCATGAAAACCTTTGGGATTTGTCAAGCCTTGCAGATTGCACAGCACATTTTAGGATTCCGAGTGCAGGAAGATTGCAAAGGGCAACGGATAAAAGTTATTTTGAATTTTTTTTTCTTACTTTTCAGTTTAGAAATTTCTGTGACTTCGGGAATGCCTGGCACAGGGATCACTAGAACCTGCCAGCACCCCTCCTGCCTTCCGCAATGCCCAGTGGGCTTGCGTGGGCCTTGACTGTCCCCTTGTGCTGAGCTCCCAGTGACAGATTTACAGGAGGGTGAAAATTTATGAAACCATTCTAGCAGTGATTATATTTGAAAAGTTTGTAGTTTGCAAAGAAAGCCTTTGTACATATGTTAAAATTTTGTAACTTTGCTGTTCTGTATTTTAGGTACTGTTCCAGTAGGTGATTGTGTTTAGAAATCATAAATCAATAGAGAAGCTTCATACGCTGAATACTGCAGTTGTGTGGGTTTGTATCTTAGGTACTTTATAACTAAAGGCTACAATGGTGACTTTAGGAATAGAGACAAATATAACCTAACCCTACCCCTAACCCTAATCCTAACCCTAACCCCCTAACCCTAACCCTAACCCTAACCCTAATCCTAACCCGTAACCCTAACCCTAACCCTAACCCCTAACCCCTAACCCTAACCCTAACCCCTAACCCTAACCCTAACAGTAACCCTAACCCCCTAACCCTAACCCCCTAACCCTAACCCTCATCATCCTCCTTATCTACACAGAGAAACCAAGGGAGTCCCCCTGACAGATCCCATGGACTGTCCGAGGCAGCAGGCTCTGACTGGGAGGTAGAAGTTCTCCTGCCCTGACACCTTCTCAGCACCTCTGACACCAGCAGCTCCTGCACACAGAAGGCTCCTGCTTCGCCCCCAGCACCTCTGCAGGCAGAGCTCAGCTCCAAGCACAGGAACAAGCCCAGCGCCTCCTCCTCACCCATCCCCTGCTCCTACAGCTGGGATGGCACCAGCACATCTCCTGACAGCTTCTCCTCCCTTTAGAGCACGCACCCACCATGTGTTTCAAGGCAACACTAAAACAGGATTGCAAAGTCAAAGAACATGTACCTGGATGCGCAGGGCAGCCACGGGAAATGCAGCCTCCCGAGGGAGGGGTCTCCTCTGCACTGGTTACTGCAGGGCTCTGGCTCCTTAAATAGCCCACGCTCAGCGTGGGGGCCCCGTCACAATGGGTGTCTCCACAGCGACCGCCAGGGCTTTGTGATGGCTTCAGAACATGCAACTCTGTCTGAGGACAGGTGAGCAGTCAACAGAGAGTTGATGGGTCAGGTTTAAAGGGAGAACAGCCATGGGAGACATTACTGTGGGCATCTGCTAGAGACCACCTGATCAAGAGGACTCTGTGGATGAAGCACTCTACAGACAGATAGGAAGAGCCTCACGCTCGCAGGCCCTTGTTCTCATGGGGGACTTCAACCACCCTGACATCTGTTGGAGCAATGGTACGGCCCAGCACAAGCAATCCAGGAGGTTCCTCGATTGTGTGGAAGATAACTTCCTTCTGCAAGTAATAGAGGAGCCGACAAGGAGGGGTGCCATGCCAGACCTCATGCTCACCAACAGGGAAGGGCTCATTGGAAATGTGACACTCCAGAGCAGCCTTGGTTGCAGCCATCATGAGATGGTCGAATTTGAGATCCTCAGCACAGTGAGAAGAGCTTGCAGCGAGCTCACTGCCCTGGACTTCAAGAGAGCAGACTTTGGCCTCTTCAGGAACCTGCTTAGGAAGATTCCATGGGATATAGCCCTAGAGGGCAGGGGAGCCCAAGGTTGTTGGTTGATATTCAAGGATCTCCTACTACAAGCTCAAGAGTATTGCATCGCAACTAGAAGGAAGTGCAGCAGGACGGCCAGGAGACCTGACTGGATGGATAAGGAGCTGCTGAGGAAACTTGGAAGGAAAAAAAAGGCTTATAAAAGGTGGAAGCAAGGACAGGCAGTCTGGGAAGAATACAGGGATGTTGTCTGAGAAGCTATGGACCAGGTGAGGAAAGCTAAGGCCCAGTTAGAATTAAACTTGGCTAGGGGTGTGAAAGATAACAGGAAGGGATTCTATAGTTACATTGCAAATGAAAGATAGGGTAGGGACAACGTAGGCCCCCTCCAGAAACTATCAAGAGAACTGGCTACCCTAGATTTGCAGACGGCTGAGGTTCTTCATGACTTCTTTGCCTCTGTCTTCACTGGCAAAGGCTCTGACCGCACCACCCAAGTCTTGGAATGCAGACACAGGGAATGTGAGAATAAAGACCCTAGGCCCACTGTAGGAGAGGATCTGGTTTGAGACCATCCTAAAAACCTAAACGTACACAAGTCCATGGGACCTGGACATGCATCTGCGGGTCCTGAAGGAGCTGGCAAATGAAGTTGCTAAGACACTGGCCATCATATTTGAAAAATCATGGCACTCAGGTGAAGTTCCTGATGACTGGAGAAAGGGAAATATGACCCCATTTTTCAAGAAGGGGAAAATGGATGAGCCAGGGAATTACAGACCAGTCAGTCTCACCTTTCCTCAGTCCTCAGTCTCCTCTCAGCACCTGAGGTTCACGGACTCAATCCAAATACACCATGGGGCTCATGAAAACCTTTGGGATTTGTCAAGCCTTGCAGATTGCACAGCACATTTTAGGATTCCGAGTGCAGGAAGATTGCAAAGGGCAACGGATAAAAGTTATTTTGAATTTTTTTTTCTTACTTTTCAGTTTAGAAATTTCTGTGACTTCGGGAATGCCTGGCACAGGGATCACTAGAACCTGCCAGCACCCCTCCTGCCTTCTGCAATGCCCAGTGGGCTTGCGTGGGCCTTGACTGTCCCCTTGTGCTGAGCTCCCAGTGACAGATTTACAGGAGGGTGAAAATTTATGAAACCGTTCTAGCAGTGATTATATTTGAAAAGTTTGTAGTTTGCAAAGAAAGCCTTTGTACATATGTTAAAATTTTGTAACTTTGCTGTTCTGTATTTTAGGTACTGTTCCAGTAGGTGATTGTGTTTAGAAATCAAAAATCAATAGAGAAGCTTCATACGCTGAATACTGCAGTTGTGTGGGTTTGTATCTTAGCTACTTTATAACTAAAGGCTACAATGGTGACTTTAGGAATAGAGACAAATATAACCTAACCCTAACCCTAACCCTAACCCTAACCCCCTAACCCTAACCCTAACCCTAACCCTAACCCTAACCCTAACCCCTAACCCTAACCCTAACCCATAACCCCTAACCCTAACCCTAACCCTAACCCTAACCCCTAACCCTAACCCTAACAGTAACCCTAACCCCCTAACCCTAACCCCCTAACCCTAACCCCCTAACCCTAACCCTAACACCCTAACCCTAACCCTAACCCTAACCCTCATCATCCTCCTTATCTACACAGTGAAACCAAGGGAGTCCCCCTGACAGATCCCATGGACTGTCCGAGGCAGCAGGCTCTGACTGGGAGGTAGAAGTTCTCCTGCCCTGACACCTTCTCAGCACCTCTGACACCAGCAGCTCCTGCACACAGAAGGCTCCTGCTTCGCCCCCAGCACCTCTGCAGGCAGAGCTCAACTCCAAGCACAGGAACAAGCCCAGCGCCTCCTCCTCACCCAGCCCCTGCTCCTACAGCTGGGATGGCACCAGCACATCTCCTGACAGCTTCTCCTCCCTTTAGAGCACGCACCCACCATGTGTTTCAAGGCAACACTAAAACAGGATTGCAAAGTCAAAGAACATGTACCTGGATGCGCAGGGCAGCCACGGGAAATGCAGCCTCCCGAGGAAGGGGTCTCCTCTGCACTGGTTACTGCAGGGCTCTGGCTCCTTAAATAGCCCACGCTCAGCGTGGGGGCCCCGTCACAATGGGTGTCTCCACAGCGACCGCCAGGGCTTTGTGATGGCTTCAGAACATGCAACTCTGTCTGAGGACAGGTGAGCAGTCAACAGAGAGTTGATGGGTCAGGTTTAAAGGGAGAACAGCCATGGGAGACATTACTGTGGGCATCTGCTAGAGACCACCTGATCAAGAGCACTCTGTGGATGAAGCACTCTACAGACAGATAGGAAGAGCCTCACGCTCGCAGGCCCTTGTTCTCATGGGGGACTTCAACCACCCTGACATCTGTTGGAGCAATGCTACGGCCCAGCACAAGCAATCCAGGAGGTTCCTCGATTGTGTGGAAGATAACTTCCTTCTGCAAGTAATAGAGGAGCCGACAAGGAGGGGTGCCATGCCAGACCTCATGCTCACCAACAGGGAAGGGCTCATTGGAAATGTGACACTCCAGAGCAGCCTTGGTTGCAGCCATCATGAGATGGTCGAATTTGAGATCCTCAGCACAGTGAGAAGAGCGTGCAGCGAGCTCACTGCCCTGGACTTCAAGAGAGCAGACTTTGGCCTCTTCAGGAACCTGCTTAGGAAGGTTCCATGGGATATAGCCCTAGAGGGCAGGGGAGCCCAAGGTTGTTGGTTGATATTCAAGGATCTCCTACTACAAGCTCAAGAGTATTGCATCGCAACTAGAAGGAAGTGCAGCAGGACGGCCAGGAGACCTGACTGGATGGATAAGGAGCTGCTGAGGAAACTTGGAAGGAAAAAAAAGGCTTATAAAAGGTGGAAGCAAGGACAGGCAGTCTGGGAAGAATACAGGGATGTTGTCTGAGAAGCTATGGACCAGGTTAGGAAAGCTAAGGCCCAGTTAGAATTAAACTTGGCTAGGGGTGTGAAAGATAACAGGAAGGGATTCTATAGTTACATTGCAAATGAAAGATAGGGTAGGGACAACGTAGGCCCCCTCCAGAAACTATCAAGAGAACTGGCTACCCTAGATTTGCAGACGGCTGAGGTTCTTCATGACTTCTTTGCCTCTGTCTTCACTGGCAAAGGCTCTGACCGCACCACCCAAGTCTTGGAATGCAGACACAGGGAATGTGAGAATAAAGACCCTAGGCCCACTGTAGGAGAGGATCTGGTTTGAGACCATCCTAAAAACCTAAACGTACACAAGTCCATGGGACCTGGACATGCATCTGCGGGTCCTGAAGGAGCTGGCAAATGAAGTTGCTAAGACACTGGCCATCATATTTGAAAAATCATGGCACTCAGGTGAAGTTCCTGATGACTGGAGAAAGGGAAATATGACCCCATTTTTCAAGAAGGGGAAAATGGATGAGCCAGGGAATTACAGACCAGTCAGTCTCACCTTTCCTCAGTCCTCAGTCTCCTCTCAGCACCTGAGGTTCACGGACTCAATCCAAATACACCATGGGGCTCATGAAAACCTTTGGGATTTGTCAAGCCTTGCAGATTGCACAGCACATTTTAGGATTCCGAGTGCAGGAAGATTGCAAAGGGCAACGGATAAAAGTTATTTTGAATTTTTTTTTCTTACTTTTCAGTTTAGAAATTTCTGTGACTTCGGGAATGCCTGGCACAGGGATCACTAGAACCTGCCAGCACCCCTCCTGCCTTCTGCAATGCCCAGTGGGCTTGCGTGGGCCTTGACTGTCCCCTTGTGCTGAGCTCCCAGTGACAGATTTACAGGAGGGTGAAAATTTATGAAACCGTTCTAGCAGTGATTATATTTGAAAAGTTTGTAGTTTGCAAAGAAAGCCTTTGTACATATGTTAAAATTTTGTAACTTTGCTGTTCTGTATTTTAGGTACTGTTCCAGTAGGTGATTGTGTTTAGAAATCATAAATCAATAGAGAAGCTTCATACGCTGAATACTGCAGTTGTGTGGGTTTGTATCTTAGGTACTTTATAACTAAAGGCTACAATGGTGACTTTAGGAATAGAGACAAATATAACCTAACCCTACCCCTAACCCTAATCCTAACCCTAACCCCCTAACCCTAACCCTAACCCTAACCCTAATCCTAACCCGTAACCCTAAATCTAACCCTAACCCTAACCCCTAACCCCTAACCCTAACCCTAACCCTAACCCCTAACCCTAACCCTAACAGTAACCCTAACCCCCTAACCCTAACCCCCTAACCCTAACCCTAACACCCTAACCCTAACCCTAACCCTAACCCTCATCATCCTCCTTATCTACACAGAGAAACCAAGGGAGTCCCCCTGACAGATCCCATGGACTGTCTGAGGCAGCAGGATCTGACTGTGAGGTAGAAGTTCTCCTGCCCTGACACCTTCTCAGCACCTCTGACACCAGCAGCTCCTGCACACAGAAGGCTCCTGCTTCGCCCCCAGCACCTCTGCAGGCAGAGCTCAGCTCCAAGCACAGGAACAAGCCCAGCGCCTCCTCCTCACCCATCCCCTGCTCCTACAGCTGGGATGGCACCAGCACATCTCCTGACAGCTTCTCCTCCCTTTAGAGCACGCACCCACCATGTGTTTCAAGGCAACACTAAAACAGGATTGCAAAGTCAAAGAACATGTACCTGGATGCGCAGGGCAGCCACGGGAAATGCAGCCTCCCGAGGGAGGGGTCTCCTCTGCACTGGTTCCTGCAGGGCTCTGGCTCCTTAAATAGCCCACGCTCAGCGTGGGGGCCCCGTCACAATGGGTGTCTCCACAGCGACCGCCAGGCCTTTGTGATGGCTTCAGAACATGCAACTCTGTCTGAGGACAGGTGAGCAGTCAACAGAGAGTTGATGGGTCAGGTTTAAAGGGAGAACAGCCATGGGAGACATTACTGTGGGCATCTGCTAGAGACCACCTGATCAAGAGCACTCTGTGGATGAAGCACTCTACAGACAGATAGGAAGAGCCTCACGCTCGCAGGCCCTTGTTCTCATGGGGGACTTCAACCACCCTGACATCTGTTGGAGCAATGGTACGGCCCAGCACAAGCAATCCAGGAGGTTCCTCGATTGTGTGGAAGATAACTTCCTTCTGCAAGTAATAGAGGAGCCGACAAGGAGGGGTGCCATGCCAGACCTCATGCTCACCAACAGGGAAGGGCTCATTGGAAATGTGACACTCCAGAGCAGCCTTGGTTGCAGCCATCATGAGATGGTCGAATTTGAGATCCTCAGCACAGTGAGAAGAGCGTGCAGCGAGCTCACTGCCCTGGACTTCAAGAGAGCAGACTTTGGCCTCTTCAGGAACCTGCTTAGGAAGGTTCCATGGGATATAGCCCTAGAGGGCAGGGGAGCCCAAGGTTGTTGGTTGATATTCAAGGATCTCCTACTACAAGCTCAAGAGTATTGCATCGCAACTAGAAGGAAGTGCAGCAGGACGGCCAGGAGACCTGACTGGATGGATAAGGAGCTGCTGAGGAAACTTGGAAGGAAAAAAAAGGCTTATAAAAGGTGGAAGCAAGGACAGGCAGTCTGGGAAGAATACAGGGATGTTGTCTGAGAAGCTATGGACCAGGTTAGGAAAGCTAAGGCCCAGTTAGAATTAAACTTGGCTAGGGGTGTGAAAGATAACAGGAAGGGATTCTATAGTTACATTGCAAATGAAAGATAGGGTAGGGACAACGTAGGCCCCCTCCAGAAACTATCAAGAGAACTGGCTACCCTAGATTTGCAGACGGCTGAGGTTCTTCATGACTTCTTTGCCTCTGTCTTCACTGGCAAAGGCTCTGACCGCACCACCCAAGTCTTGGAATGCAGACACAGGGAATGTGAGAATAAAGACCCTAGGCCCACTGTAGGAGAGGATCTGGTTTGAGACCATCCTAAAAACCTAAACGTACACAAGTCCATGGGACCTGGACATCCATCTGCGGGTCCTGAAGGAGCTGGCAAATGAAGTTGCTAAGACACTGGCCATCATATTTGAAAAATCATGGCACTCAGGTGAAGTTCCTGATGACTGGAGAAAGGGAAATATGACCCCATTTTTCAAGAAGGGGAAAATGGATGAGCCAGGGAATTACAGACCAGTCAGTCTCACCTTTCCTCAGTCCTCAGTCTCCTCTCAGCACCTGAGGTTCACGGACTCAATCCAAATACACCATGGGGCTCATGAAAACCTTTGGGATTTGTCAAGCCTTGCAGATTGCACAGCACATTTTAGGATTCCGAGTGCAGGAAGATTGCAAAGGGCAACGGATAAAAGTTATTTTGAATTTTTTTTTCTTACTTTTCAGTTTAGAAATTTCTGTGACTTCGGGAATGCCTGGCACAGGGATCACTAGAACCTGCCAGCACCCCTCCTGCCTTCCGCAATGCCCAGTGGGCTTGCGTGGGCCTTGACTGTCCCCTTGTGCTGAGCTCCCAGTGACAGATTTACAGGAGGGTGAAAATTTATGAAACCGTTCTAGCAGTGATTATATTTGAAAAGTTTGTAGTTTGCAAAGAAAGCCTTTGTACATATGTTAAAATTTTGTAACTTTGCTGTTCTGTATTTTAGGTACTGTTCCAGTAGGTGATTGTGTTTAGAAATCAAAAATCAATAGAGAAGCTTCATACGCTGAATACTGCAGTTGTGTGGGTTTGTATCTTAGGTACTTTATAACTAAAGGCTACAATGGTGACTTTAGGAATAGAGACAAATATAACCTAACCCTAACCCTAACCCTAACCCTAACCCTAACCCCCTAACCCTAACCCTAACCCTAACCCTAACCCCTAAACCTAACCCTAACCCTAAACCTAACCCTAAACCTAACCCTAACCCTAACCCCTAACCCCTAACCCTAACCCTAACCCTAACCCCTAACCCTAACCCTAACAGTAACCCTAACCCCCTAACCCTAACCCCGTAACCTTTACCCTAACACCCTAACCCTAACCCTAACCCTAACCCTCATCATCCTCCTTATCTACACAGAGAAACCAAGGGAGTCCCCCTGACAGATCCCATGGACTGTCCGAGGCAGCAGGCTCTGACTGGGAGGTAGAAGTTCTCCTGCCCTGACACCTTCTCAGCACCTCTGACACCAGCAGCTCCTGCACACAGAAGGCTCCTGCTTCGCCCCCAGCACCTCTGCAGGCAGAGCTCAGCTCCAAGCACAGGAACAAGCCCAGCGCCTCCTCCTCACCCATCCCCTGCTCCTACAGCTGGGATGGCACCAGCACATCTCCTGACAGCTTCTCCTCCCTTTAGAGCACGCACCCACCATGTGTTTCAAGGCAACACTAAAACAGGATTGCAAAGTCAAAGAACATGTACCTGGATGCGCAGGGCAGCCACGGGAAATGCAGCCTCCCGAGGGAGGGGTCTCCTCTGCACTGGTTCCTGCAGGGCTCTGGCTCCTTAAATAGCCCACGCTCAGCGTGGGGGCCCCGTCACAATGGGTGTCTCCACAGCGACCGCCAGGGCTTTGTGATGGCTTCAGAACATGCAACTCTGTCTGAGGACAGGTGAGCAGTCAACAGAGAGTTGATGGGTCAGGTTTAAAGGGAGAACAGCCATGGGAGACATTACTGTGGGCATCTGCTAGAGACCACCTGATCAAGAGCACTCTGTGGATGAAGCACTCTACAGACAGATAGGAAGAGCCTCACGCTCGCAGGCCCTTGTTCTCATGGGGGACTTCAACCACCCTGACATCTGTTGGAGCAATGCTACGGCCCAGCACAAGCAATCCAGGAGGTTCCTCGATTGTGTGGAAGATAACTTCCTTCTGCAAGTAATAGAGGAGCCGACAAGGAGGGGTGCCATGCCAGACCTCATGCTCACCAACAGGGAAGGGCTCATTGGAAATGTGACACTCCAGAGCAGCCTTGGTTGCAGCCATCATGAGATGGTCGAATTTGAGATCCTCAGCACAGTGAGAGGAGCGTGCAGCGAGCTCACTGCCCTGGACTTCAAGAGAGCAGACTTTGGCCTCTTCAGGAACCTGCTTAGGAAGGTTCCATGGGATATAGCCCTAGAGGGCAGGGGAGCCCAAGGTTGTTGGTTGATATTCAAGGATCTCCTACTACAAGCTCAAGAGTATTGCATCGCAACTAGAAGGAAGTGCAGCAGGACGGCCAGGAGACCTGACTGGATGGATAAGGAGCTGCTGAGGAAACTTGGAAGGAAAAAAAAGGCTTATAAAAGGTGGAAGCAAGGACAGGCAGTCTGGGAAGAATACAGGGATGTTGTCTGAGAAGCTATGGACCAGGTGAGGAAAGCTAAGGCCCAGTTAGAATTAAACTTGGCTAGGGGTGTGAAAGATAACAGGAAGGGATTCTATAGTTACATTGCAAATGAAAGATAGGGTAGGGACAACGTAGGCCCCCTCCAGAAACTATCAAGAGAACTGGCTACCCTAGATTTGCAGACGGCTGAGGTTCTTCATGACTTCTTTGCCTCTGTCTTCACTGGCAAAGGCTCTGACCGCACCACCCAAGTCTTGGAATGCAGACACAGGGAATGTGAGAATAAAGACCCTAGGCCCACTGTAGGAGAGGATCTGGTTTGAGACCATCCTAAAAACCTAAACGTACACAAGTCCATGGGACCTGGACATCCATCTGCGGGTCCTGAAGGAGCTGGCAAATGAAGTTCCTAAGACACTGGCCATCATATTTGAAAAATCATGGCACTCAGGTGAAGTTCCTGATGACTGGAGAAAGGGAAATATGACCCCATTTTTCAAGAAGGGGAAAATGGATGAGCCAGGGAATTACAGACCAGTCAGTCTCACCTTTCCTCAGTCCTCAGTCTCCTCTCAGCACCTGAGGTTCACGGACTCAATCCAAATACACCATGGGGCTCATGAAAACCTTTGGGATTTGTCAAGCCTTGCAGATTGCACAGCACATTTTAGGATTCCGAGTGCAGGAAGATTGCAAAGGGCAACGGATAAAAGTTATTTTGAATTTTTTTTTCTTACTTTTCAGTTTAGAAATTTCTGTGACTTCGGGAATGCCTGGCACAGGGATCACTAGAACCTGCCAGCACCCCTCCTGCCTTCCGCAATGCCCAGTGGGCTTGCGTGGGCCTTGACTGTCCCCTTGTGCTGAGCTCCCAGTGACAGATTTACAGGAGGGTGAAAATTTATGAAACCGTTCTAGCAGTGATTATATTTGAAAAGTTTGTAGTTTGCAAAGAAAGCCTTTGTACATATGTTAAAATTTTGTAACTTTGCTGTTCTGTATTTTAGGTGCTGTTCCAGTAGGTGATTGTGTTTAGAAATCATAAATCAATAGAGAAGCTTCATACGCTGAATACTGCAGTTGTGTGGGTTTGTATCTTAGGTACTTTATAACTAAAGGCTACAATGGTGACTTTAGGAATAGAGATAAATATAACCTAACCCTAACCCTAACCCTAACCCCTAACCCTAACCCTAACCCTAACCCTAACCCCTAACCCCTAACCCTAACCCCTAACCCTAACCCTAACAGTAACCCTAACCCCCTAACCCTAACCCCCTAACCCTAACACCCTAACCCTAACCCTAACCCTCATCATCCTCCTTATCTACACAGAGAAACCAAGGGAGTCCCCCTGACAGATCCCATGGACTGTCCGAGGCAGCAGGCTCTGACTGGGAGGTAGAAGTTCTCCTGCCCTGACACCTTCTCAGCACCTCTGACACCAGCAGCTCCTGCACACAGAAGGCTCCTGCTTCGCCCCCAGCACCTCTGCAGGCAGAGCTCAGCTCCAAGCACAGGAACAAGCCCAGCGCCTCCTCCTCACCCATCCCCTGCTCCTACAGCTGGGATGGCACCAGCACATCTCCTGACAGCTTCTCCTCCCTTTAGAGCACGCACCCACCATGTGTTTCAAGGCAACACTAAAACAGGATTGCAAAGTCAAAGAACATGTACCTGGATGCGCAGGGCAGCCACGGGAAATGCAGCCTCCCGAGGGAGGGGTCTCCTCTGCACTGGTTCCTGCAGGGCTCTGGCTCCTTAAATAGCCCACGCTCAGCGTGGGGGCCCCGTCACAATGGGTGTCTCCACAGCGACCGCCAGGGCTTTGTGATGGCTTCAGAACATGCAACTCTGTCTGAGGACAGGTGAGCAGTCAACAGAGAGTTGATGGGTCAGGTTTAAAGGGAGAACAGCCATGGGAGACATTACTGTGGGCATCTGCTAGAGACCACCTGATCAAGAGGACTCTGTGGATGAAGCACTCTACAGACAGATAGGAAGAGCCTCACGCTCGCAGGCCCTTGTTCTCATGGGGGACTTCAACCACCCTGACGTCTGTTGGAGCAATGCTACGGCCCAGCACAAGCAATCCAGGAGGTTCCTCGATTGTGTGGAAGATAACTTCCTTCTGCAAGTAATAGAGGAGCCGACAAGGAGGGGTGCCATGCCAGACCTCATGCTCACCAACAGGGAAGGGCTCATTGGAAATGTGACACTCCAGAGCAGCCTTGGTTGCAGCCATCATGAGATGGTCGAATTTGAGATCCTCAGCACAGTGAGAAGAGCGTGCAGCGAGCTCACTGCCCTGGACTTCAAGAGAGCAGACTTTGGCCTCTTCAGGAACCTGCTTAGGAAGGTTCCATGGGATATAGCCCTAGAGGGCAGGGGAGCCCAAGGTTGTTGGTTGATATTCAAGGATCTCCTACTACAAGCTCAAGAGTATTGCATCGCAACTAGAAGGAAGTGCAGCAGGACGGCCAGGAGACCTGACTGGATGGATAAGGAGCTGCTGAGGAAACTTGGAAGGAAAAAAAAGGCTTATAAAAGGTGGAAGCAAGGACAGGCAGTCTGGGAAGAATACAGGGATGTTGTCTGAGAAGCTATGGACCAGGTTAGGAAAGCTAAGGCCCAGTTAGAATTAAACTTGGCTAGGGGTGTGAAAGATAACAGGAAGGGATTCTATAGTTACATTGCAAATGAAAGATAGGGTAGGGACAACGTAGGCCCCCTCCAGAAACTATCAAGAGAACTGGCTACCCTAGATTTGCAGACGGCTGAGGTTCTTCATGACTTCTTTGCCTCTGTCTTCACTGGCAAAGGCTCTGACCGCACCACCCAAGTCTTGGAATGCAGACACAGGGAATGTGAGAATAAAGACCCTAGGCCCACTGTAGGAGAGGATCTGGTTTGAGACCATCCTAAAAACCTAAACGTACACAAGTCCATGGGACCTGGACATCCATCTGCGGGTGCTGAAGGAGCTGGCAAATGAAGTTGCTAAGACACTGGCCATCATAGTTGAAAAATCATGGCACTCAGGTGAAGTTCCTGATGACTGGAGAAAGGGAAATATGACCCCATTTTTCAAGAAGGGGAAAATGGATGAGCCAGGGAATTACAGACCAGTCAGTCTCACCTTTCCTCAGTCCTCAGTCTCCTCTCAGCACCTGAGGTTCACGGACTCAATCCAAATACACCATGGGGCTCATGAAAACCTTTGGGATTTGTCAAGCCTTGCAGATTGCACAGCACATTTTAGGATTCCGAGTGCAGGAAGATTGCAAAGGGCAACGGATAAAAGTTATTTTGAATTTTTTTTTCTTACTTTTCAGTTTAGAAATTTCTGTGACTTCGGGAATGCCTGGCACAGGGATCATTAGAACCTGCCAGCACCCCTCCTGCCTTCCGCAATGCCCAGTGGGCTTGCGTGGGCCTTGACTGTCCCCTTGTGCTGAGCTCCCAGTGACAGATTTACAGGAGGGTGAAAATTTATGAAACCGTTCTAGCAGTGATTATATTTGAAAAGTTTGTAGTTTGCAAAGAAAGCCTTTGTACATATGTTAAAATTTTGTAACTTTGCTGTTCTGTATTTTAGGTACTGTTCCAGTAGGTGATTGTGTTTAGAAATCATAAATCAATAGAGAAGCTTCATACGCTGAATACTGCAGTTGTGTGGGTTTGTATCTTAGGTACTTTATAACTAAAGGCTACAATGGTGACTTTAGGAATAGAGACAAATATAACCTAACCCTAACCCTAACCCTAACCCTAACCCTAACCCCCTAACCCTAATCCTAACCCCCTAACCCTAACCCTAACCCCTAAACCTAAACCTAACCCTAACCCTAAACCTAACCCTAACCCTAACCCCTAACCCCTAACCCTAACCCTAACCCTAACCCCTAACCCTAACCCTAACAGTAACCCTAACCCCCTAACCCTAACCCCCTAACCTTAACCCTAACACCCTAACCCTAACCCTAACCCTAACCCTCATCATCCTCCTTATCTACACAGAGAAACCAAGGGAGTCCCCCTGACAGATCCCATGGACTGTCCGAGGCAGCAGGCTCTGACTGGGAGGTAGAAGTTCTCCTGCCCTGACACCTTCTCAGCACCTCTGACACCAGCAGCTCCTGCACACAGAAGGCTCCTGCTTCGCCCCCAGCACCTCTGCAGGCAGAGCTCAGCTCCAAGCACAGGAACAAGCCCAGCGCCTCCTCCTCACCCAGCCCCTGCTCCTACAGCTGGGATGGCACCAGCACATCTCCTGACAGCTTCTCCTCCCTTTAGAGCACGCACCCACCATGTGTTTCAAGGCAACACTAAAACAGGATTGCAAAGTCAAAGAACATGTACCTGGATGCGCAGGGCAGCCACGGGAAATGCAGCCTCCCGAGGGAGGGGTCTCCTCTGCACTGGTTCCTGCAGGGCTCTGGCTCCTTAAATAGCCCACGCTCAGCGTGGGGGCCCCGTCACAATGGGTGTCTCCACAGCGACCGCCAGGGCTTTGTGATGGCTTCAGAACATGCAACTCTGTCTGAGGACAGGTGAGCAGTCAACAGAGAGTTGATGGGTCAGGTTTAAAGGGAGAACAGCCATGGGAGACATTACTGTGGGCATCTGCTAGAGACCACCTGATCAAGAGCACTCTGTGGATGAAGCACTCTACAGACAGATAGGAAGAGCCTCACGCTCGCAGGCCCTTGTTCTCATGGGGGACTTCAACCACCCTGACATCTGTTGGAGCAATGCTACGGCCCAGCACAAGCAATCCAGGAGGTTCCTCGATTGTGTGGAAGATAACTTCCTTCTGCAAGTAATAGAGGAGCCGACAAGGAGGGGTGCCATGCCAGACCTCATGCTCACCAACAGGGAAGGGCTCATTGGAAATGTGACACTCCAGAGCAGCCTTGGTTGCAGCCATCATGAGATGGTCGAATTTGAGATCCTCAGCACAGTGAGAAGAGCGTGCAGCGAGCTCACTGCCCTGGACTTCAAGAGAGCAGACTTTGGCCTCTTCAGGAACCTGCTTAGGAAGGTTCCATGGGATATAGCCCTAGAGGGCAGGGGAGCCCAAGGTTGTTGGTTGATATTCAAGGATCTCCTACTACAAGCTCAAGAGTATTGCATCGCAACTAGAAGGAAGTGCAGCAGGACGGCCAGGAGACCTGACTGGATGGATAAGGAGCTGCTGAGGAAACTTGGAAGGAAAAAAAAGGCTTATAAAAGGTGGAAGCAAGGACAGGCAGTCTGGGAAGAATACAGGGATGTTGTCTGAGAAGCTATGGACCAGGTTAGGAAAGCTAAGGCCCAGTTAGAATTAAACTTGGCTAGGGGTGTGAAAGATAACAGGAAGGGATTCTATAGTTACATTGCAAATGAAAGATAGGGTAGGGACAACGTAGGCCCCCTCCAGAAACTATCAAGAGAACTGGCTACCCTAGATTTGCAGACGGCTGAGGTTCTTCATGACTTCTTTGCCTCTGTCTTCACTGGCAAAGGCTCTGACCGCACCACCCAAGTCTTGGAATGCAGACACAGGGAATGTGAGAATAAAGACCCTAGGCCCACTGTAGGAGAGGATCTGGTTTGAGACCATCCTAAAAACCTAAACGTACACAAGTCCATGGGACCTGGACATCCATCTGCGGGTCCTGAAGGAGCTGGCAAATGAAGTTGCTAAGACACTGGCCATCATAGTTGAAAAATCATGGCACTCAGGTGAAGTTCCTGATGACTGGAGAAAGGGAAATATGACCCCATTTTTCAAGAAGGGGAAAATGGATGAGCCAGGGAATTACAGACCAGTCAGTCTCACCTTTCCTCAGTCCTCAGTCTCCTCTCAGCACCTGAGGTTCACGGACTCAATCCAAATACACCATGGGGCTCATGAAAACCTTTGGGATTTGTCAAGCCTTGCAGATTGCACAGCACATTTTAGGATTCCGAGTGCAGGAAGATTGCAAAGGGCAACGGATAAAAGTTATTTTGAATTTTTTTTTCTTACTTTTCAGTTTAGAAATTTCTGTGACTTCGGGAATGCCTGGCACAGGGATCATTAGAACCTGCCAGCACCCCTCCTGCCTTCCGCAATGCCCAGTGGGCTTGCGTGGGCCTTGACTGTCCCCTTGTGCTGAGCTCCCAGTGACAGATTTACAGGAGGGTGAAAATTTATGAAACCGTTCTAGCAGTGATTATATTTGAAAAGTTTGTAGTTTGCAAAGAAAGCCTTTGTACATATGTTAAAATTTTGTAACTTTGCTGTTCTGTATTTTAGGTACTGTTCCAGTAGGTGATTGTGTTTAGAAATCATAAATCAATAGAGAAGCTTCATACGCTGAATACTGCAGTTGTGTGGGTTTGTATCTTAGGTACTTTATAACTAAAGGCTACAATGGTGACTTTAGGAATAGAGACAAATATAACCTAACCCTAACCCTAACCCTAACCCTAACCCTAACCCCCTAACCCTAATCCTAACCCCCTAACCCTAACCCTAACCCCTAAACCTAAACCTAACCCTAACCCTAAACCTAACCCTAACCCTAACCCCTAACCCCTAACCCTAACCCTAACCCTAACCCCTAACCCTAACCCTAACAGTAACCCTAACCCCCTAACCCTAACCCCCTAACCTTAACCCTAACACCCTAACCCTAACCCTAACCCTAACCCTCATCATCCTCCTTATCTACACAGAGAAACCAAGGGAGTCCCCCTGACAGATCCCATGGACTGTCCGAGGCAGCAGGCTCTGACTGGGAGGTAGAAGTTCTCCTGCCCTGACACCTTCTCAGCACCTCTGACACCAGCAGCTCCTGCACACAGAAGGCTCCTGCTTCGCCCCCAGCACCTCTGCAGGCAGAGCTCAGCTCCAAGCACAGGAACAAGCCCAGCGCCTCCTCCTCACCCATCGCCTGCTCCTACAGCTGGGATGGCACCAGCACATCTCCTGACAGCTTCTCCTCCCTTTAGAGCACGCACCCACCATGTGTTTCAAGGCAACACTAAAACAGGATTGCAAAGTCAAAGAACATGTACCTGGATGCGCAGGGCAGCCACGGGAAATGCAGCCTCCCGAGGGAGGGGTCTCCTCTGCACTGGTTACTGCAGGGCTCTGGCTCCTTAAATAGCCCACGCTCAGCGTGGGGGCCCCGTCACAATGGGTGTCTCCACAGCGACCGCCAGGGCTTTGTGATGGCTTCAGAACATGCAACTCTGTCTGAGGACAGGTGAGCAGTCAACAGAGAGTTGATGGGTCAGGTTTAAAGGGAGAACAGCCATGGGAGACATTACTGTGGGCATCTGCTAGAGACCACCTGATCAAGAGCACTCTGTGGATGAAGCACTCTACAGACAGATAGGAAGAGCCTCACGCTCGCAGGCCCTTGTTCTCATGGGGGACTTCAACCACCCTGACATCTGTTGGAGCAATGGTACGGCCCAGCACAAGCAATCCAGGAGGTTCCTCGATTGTGTGGAAGATAACTTCCTTCTGCAAGTAATAGAGGAGCCGACAAGGAGGGGTGCCATGCCAGACCTCATGCTCACCAACAGGGAAGGGCTCATTGGAAATGTGACACTCCAGAGCAGCCTTGGTTGCAGCCATCATGAGATGGTCGAATTTGAGATCCTCAGCACAGTGAGAAGAGCGTGCAGCGAGCTCACTGCCCTGGACTTCAAGAGAGCAGACTTTGGCCTCTTCAGGAACCTGCTTAGGAAGGTTCCATGGGATATAGCCCTAGAGGGCAGGGGAGCCCAAGGTTGTTGGTTGATATTCAAGGATCTCCTACTACAAGCTCAAGAGTATTGCATCGCAACTAGAAGGAAGTGCAGCAGGACGGCCAGGAGACCTGACTGGATGGATAAGGAGCTGCTGAGGAAACTTGGAAGGAAAAAAAAGGCTTATAAAAGGTGGAAGCAAGGACAGGCAGTCTGGGAAGAATACAGGGATGTTGTCTGAGAAGCTATGGACCAGGTGAGGAAAGCTAAGGCCCAGTTAGAATTAAACTTGGCTAGGGGTGTGAAAGATAACAGGAAGGGATTCTATAGTTACATTGCAAATGAAAGATAGGGTAGGGACAACGTAGGCCCCCTCCAGAAACTATCAAGAGAACTGGCTACCCTAGATTTGCAGACGGCTGAGGTTCTTCATGACTTCTTTGCCTCTGTCTTCACTGGCAAAGGCTCTGACCGCACCACCCAAGTCTTGGAATGCAGACACAGGGAATGTGAGAATAAAGACCCTAGGCCCACTGTAGGAGAGGATCTGGTTTGAGACCATCCTAAAAACCTAAACGTACACAAGTCCATGGGACCTGGACATCCATCTGCGGGTCCTGAAGGAGCTGGCAAATGAAGTTGCTAAGACACTGGCCATCATATTTGAAAAATCATGGCACTCAGGTGAAGTTCCTGATGACTGGAGAAAGGGAAATATGACCCCATTTTTCAAGAAGGGGAAAATGGATGAGCCAGGGAATTACAGACCAGTCAGTCTCACCTTTCCTCAGTCCTCAGTCTCCTCTCAGCACCTGAGGTTCACGGACTCAATCCAAATACACCATGGGGCTCATGAAAACCTTTGGGATTTGTCAAGCCTTGCAGATTGCACAGCACATTTTAGGATTCCGAGTGCAGGAAGATTGCAAAGGGCAACGGATAAAAGTTATTTTGAATTTTTTTTTCTTACTTTTCAGTTTAGAAATTTCTGTGACTTCGGGAATGCCTGGCACAGGGATCACTAGAACCTGCCAGCACCCCTCCTGCCTTCCGCAATGCCCAGTGGGCTTGCGTGGGCCTTGACTGTCCCCTTGTGCTGAGCTCCCAGTGACAGATTTACAGGAGGGTGAAAATTTATGAAACCGTTCTAGCAGTGATTATATTTGAAAAGTTTGTAGTTTGCAAAGAAAGCCTTTGTACGTATGTTAAAATTTTGTAACTTTGCTGTTCTGTATTTTAGGTACTGTTCCAGTAGGTGATTGTGTTTAGAAATCATAAATCAATAGAGAAGCTTCATACGCTGAATACTGCAGTTGTGTGGGTTTGTATCTTAGGTACTTTATAACTAAAGGCTACAATGGTGACTTTAGGAATACAGACAAATATAACCTAACCCTAACCCTAACCCTAACCCTAACCCTAACCCTAACCCCCTAACCCTAACCCTAACCCTAACCCTAACCCCTAACCCCTAACCCTAACCCTAACCCTAACCCCTAACCCCTAACCCTAACCCTAACCCTAACCCCTAACCCTAACCCTAACAGTAACCCTAACCCCCTAACCCTAACCCCCTAACCCTAACCCTAACACCCTAACCCTAACCCTAACACCCTAAACCTAAACCTCATCATCCTCCTTATCTACACAGAGAAACCAAGGGAGTCCCCCTGACAGATCCCATGGACTGTCCGAGGCAGCAGGCTCTGACTGGGAGGTAGAAGTTCTCCTGCCCTGACACCTTCTCAGCACCTCTGACACCAGCAGCTCCTGCACACAGAAGGCTCCTGCTTCGCCCCCAGCACCTCTGCAGGCAGAGCTCAGCTCCAAGCACAGGAACAAGCCCAGCGCCTCCTCCTCACCCATCGCCTGCTCCTACAGCTGGGATGGCACCAGCACATCTCCTGACAGCTTCTCCTCCCTTTAGAGCACGCACCCACCATGTGTTTCAAGGCAACACTAAAACAGGATTGCAAAGTCAAAGAACATGTACCTGGATGCGCAGGGCAGCCACGGGAAATGCAGCCTCCCGAGGGAGGGGTCTCCTCTGCACTGGTTACTGCAGGGCTCTGGCTCCTTAAATAGCCCACGCTCAGCGTGGGGGCCCCGTCACAATGGGTGTCTCCACAGCGACCGCCAGGGCTTTGTGATGGCTTCAGAACATGCAACTCTGTCTGAGGACAGGTGAGCAGTCAACAGAGAGTTGATGGGTCAGGTTTAAAGGGAGAACAGCCATGGGAGACATTACTGTGGGCATCTGCTAGAGACCACCTGATCAAGAGCACTCTGTGGATGAAGCACTCTACAGACAGATAGGAAGAGCCTCACGCTCGCAGGCCCTTGTTCTCATGGGGGACTTCAACCACCCTGACATCTGTTGGAGCAATGCTACGGCCCAGCACAAGCAATCCAGGAGGTTCCTCGATTGTGTGGAAGATAACTTCCTTCTGCAAGTAATAGAGGAGCCGACAAGGAGGGGTGCCATGCCAGACCTCATGCTCACCAACAGGGAAGGGCTCATTGGAAATGTGACACTCCAGAGCAGCCTTGGTTGCAGCCATCATGAGATGGTCGAATTTGAGATCCTCAGCACAGTGAGAAGAGCGTGCAGCGAGCTCACTGCCCTGGACTTCAAGAGAGCAGACTTTGGCCTCTTCAGGAACCTGCTTAGGAAGGTTCCATGGGATATAGCCCTAGAGGGCAGGGGAGCCCAAGGTTGTTGGTTGATATTCAAGGATCTCCTACTACAAGCTCAAGAGTATTGCATCGCAACTAGAAGGAAGTGCAGCAGGACGGCCAGGAGACCTGACTGGATGGATAAGGAGCTGCTGAGGAAACTTGGAAGGAAAAAAAAGGCTTATAAAAGGTGGAAGCAAGGACAGGCAGTCTGGGAAGAATACAGGGATGTTGTCTGAGAAGCTATGGACCAGGTGAGGAAAGCTAAGGCCCAGTTAGAATTAAACTTGGCTAGGGGTGTGAAAGATAACAGGAAGGGATTCTATAGTTACATTGCAAATGAAAGATAGGGTAGGGACAACGTAGGCCCCCTCCAGAAACTATCAAGAGAACTGGCTACCCTAGATTTGCAGACGGCTGAGGTTCTTCATGACTTCTTTGCCTCTGTCTTCACTGGCAAAGGCTCTGACCGCACCACCCAAGTCTTGGAATGCAGACACAGGGAATGTGAGAATAAAGACCCTAGGCCCACTGTAGGAGAGGATCTGGTTTGAGACCATCCTAAAAACCTAAACGTACACAAGTCCATGGGACCTGGACATCCATCTGCGGGTCCTGAAGGAGCTGGCAAATGAAGTTCCTAAGACACTGGCCATCATATTTGAAAAATCATGGCACTCAGGTGAAGTTCCTGATGACTGGAGAAAGGGAAATATGACCCCATTTTTCAAGAAGGGGAAAATGGATGAGCCAGGGAATTACAGACCAGTCAGTCTCACCTTTCCTCAGTCCTCAGTCTCCTCTCAGCACCTGAGGTTCACGGACTCAATCCAAATACACCATGGGGCTCATGAAAACCTTTGGGATTTGTCAAGCCTTGCAGATTGCACAGCACATTTTAGGATTCCGAGTGCAGGAAGATTGCAAAGGGCAACGGATAAAAGTTATTTTGAATTTTTTTTTCTTACTTTTCAGTTTAGAAATTTCTGTGACTTCGGGAATGCCTGGCACAGGGATCACTAGAACCTGCCAGCACCCCTCCTGCCTTCCGCAATGCCCAGTGGGCTTGCGTGGGCCTTGACTGTCCCCTTGTGCTGAGCTCCCAGTGACAGATTTACAGGAGGGTGAAAATTTATGAAACCGTTCTAGCAGTGATTATATTTGAAAAGTTTGTAGTTTGCAAAGAAAGACTTTGTACATATGTTAAAATTTTGTAACTTTGCTGTTCTGTATTTTAGGTACTGTTCCAGTAGGTGATTGTGTTTAGAAATCATAAATCAATAGAGAAGCTTCATACGCTGAATACTGCAGTTGTGTGGGTTTGTATCTTAGGTACTTTATAACTAAAGGCTACAATGGTGACTTTAGGAATACAGACAAATATAACCTAACCCTAACCCTAACCCTAACCCTAACCCTAACCCTAACCCCCTAACCCTAACCCTAACCCTAACCCTAACCCTAACCCCTAACCCCTAACCCTAACCCTAACCCTAACCCCTAACCCCTAACCCTAACCCTAACCCTAACCCCTAACCCTAACCCTAACAGTAACCCTAACCCCCTAACCCTAACCCCCTAACCCTAACCCTAACACCCTAACCCTAACCCTAACACCCTAAACCTAAACCTCATCATCCTCCTTATCTACACAGAGAAACCAAGGGAGTCCCCCTGACAGATCCCATGGACTGTCCGAGGCAGCAGGCTCTGACTGGGAGGTAGAAGTTCTCCTGCCCTGACACCTTCTCAGCACCTCTGACACCAGCAGCTCCTGCACACAGAAGGCTCCTGCTTCGCCCCCAGCACCTCTGCAGGCAGAGCTCAGCTCCAAGCACAGGAACAAGCCCAGCGCCTCCTCCTCACCCATCGCCTGCTCCTACAGCTGGGATGGCACCAGCACATCTCCTGACAGCTTCTCCTCCCTTTAGAGCACGCACCCACCATGTGTTTCAAGGCAACACTAAAACAGGATTGCAAAGTCAAAGAACATGTACCTGGATGCGCAGGGCAGCCACGGGAAATGCAGCCTCCCGAGGGAGGGGTCTCCTCTGCACTGGTTACTGCAGGGCTCTGGCTCCTTAAATAGCCCACGCTCAGCGTGGGGGCCCCGTCACAATGGGTGTCTCCACAGCGACCGCCAGGGCTTTGTGATGGCTTCAGAACATGCAACTCTGTCTGAGGACAGGTGAGCAGTCAACAGAGAGTTGATGGGTCAGGTTTAAAGGGAGAACAGCCATGGGAGACATTACTGTGGGCATCTGCTAGAGACCACCTGATCAAGAGCACTCTGTGGATGAAGCACTCTACAGACAGATAGGAAGAGCCTCACGCTCGCAGGCCCTTGTTCTCATGGGGGACTTCAACCACCCTGACATCTGTTGGAGCAATGCTACGGCCCAGCACAAGCAATCCAGGAGGTTCCTCGATTGTGTGGAAGATAACTTCCTTCTGCAAGTAATAGAGGAGCCGACAAGGAGGGGTGCCATGCCAGACCTCATGCTCACCAACAGGGAAGGGCTCATTGGAAATGTGACACTCCAGAGCAGCCTTGGTTGCAGCCATCATGAGATGGTCGAATTTGAGATCCTCAGCACAGTGAGAAGAGCGTGCAGCGAGCTCACTGCCCTGGACTTCAAGAGAGCAGACTTTGGCCTCTTCAGGAACCTGCTTAGGAAGGTTCCATGGGATATAGCCCTAGAGGGCAGGGGAGCCCAAGGTTGTTGGTTGATATTCAAGGATCTCCTACTACAAGCTCAAGAGTATTGCATCGCAACTAGAAGGAAGTGCAGCAGGACGGCCAGGAGACCTGACTGGATGGATAAGGAGCTGCTGAGGAAACTTGGAAGGAAAAAAAAGGCTTATAAAAGGTGGAAGCAAGGACAGGCAGTCTGGGAAGAATACAGGGATGTTGTCTGAGAAGCTATGGACCAGGTGAGGAAAGCTAAGGCCCAGTTAGAATTAAACTTGGCTAGGGGTGTGAAAGATAACAGGAAGGGATTCTATAGTTACATTGCAAATGAAAGATAGGGTAGGGACAACGTAGGCCCCCTCCAGAAACTATCAAGAGAACTGGCTACCCTAGATTTGCAGACGGCTGAGGTTCTTCATGACTTCTTTGCCTCTGTCTTCACTGGCAAAGGCTCTGACCGCACCACCCAAGTCTTGGAATGCAGACACAGGGAATGTGAGAATAAAGACCCTAGGCCCACTGTAGGAGAGGATCTGGTTTGAGACCATCCTAAAAACCTAAACGTACACAAGTCCATGGGACCTGGACATCCATCTGCGGGTCCTGAAGGAGCTGGCAAATGAAGTTGCTAAGACACTGGCCATCATATTTGAAAAATCATGGCACTCAGGTGAAGTTCCTGATGACTGGAGAAAGGGAAATATGACCCCATTTTTCAAGAAGGGGAAAATGGATGAGCCAGGGAATTACAGACCAGTCAGTCTCACCTTTCCTCAGTCCTCAGTCTCCTCTCAGCACCTGAGGTTCACGGACTCAATCCAAATACACCATGGGGCTCATGAAAACCTTTGGGATTTGTCAAGCCTTGCAGATTGCACAGCACATTTTAGGATTCCGAGTGCAGGAAGATTGCAAAGGGCAACGGATAAAAGTTATTTTGAATTTTTTTTTCTTACTTTTCAGTTTAGAAATTTCTGTGACTTCGGGAATGCCTGGCACAGGGATCACTAGAACCTGCCAGCACCCCTCCTGCCTTCCGCAATGCCCAGTGGGCTTGCGTGGGCCTTGACTGTCCCCTTGTGCTGAGCTCCCAGTGACAGATTTACAGGAGGGTGAAAATTTATGAAACCGTTCTAGCAGTGATTATATTTGAAAAGTTTGTAGTTTGCAAAGAAAGACTTTGTACATATGTTAAAATTTTGTAACTTTGCTGTTCTGTATTTTAGGTACTGTTCCAGTAGGTGATTGTGTTTAGAAATCAAAAATCAATAGAGAAGCTTCATATGCTGAATACTGCAGTTGTGTGGGTTTGTATCTTAGGTACTTTATAACTAAAGGCTACAATGGTGACTTTAGGAATAGAGACAAATATAACCTAACCCTAACCCTAACCCTAACCCTAACCCTAACCCCCTAACCCTAACCCTAACCCTAACCCTAACCCTAACCCCTAAACCTAACCCTAACCCTAAACCTAACCCTAACCCTAACCCTAACCCTAACCCCTAACCCCTAACCCTAACCCTAACCCTAACCCCTAACCCTAACCCTAACAGTAACCCTAACCCCCTAACCCTAACCCCGTAACCTTTACCCTAACACCCTAACCCTAACCCTAACCCTAACCCTCATCATCCTCCTTATCTACACAGAGAAACCAAGGGAGTCCCCCTGACAGATCCCATGGACTGTCCGAGGCAGCAGGCTCTGACTGGGAGGTAGAAGTTCTCCTGCCCTGACACCTTCTCAGCACCTCTGACACCAGCAGCTCCTGCACACAGAAGGCTCCTGCTTCGCCCCCAGCACCTCTGCAGGCAGAGCTCAGCTCCAAGCACAGGAACAAGCCCAGCGCCTCCTCCTCACCCATCCCCTGCTCCTACAGCTGGGATGGCACCAGCACATCTCCTGACAGCTTCTCCTCCCTTTAGAGCACACACCCACCATGTGTTTCAAGGCAACACTAAAACAGGATTGCAAAGTCAAAGAACATGTACCTGGATGCGCAGGGCAGCCACGGGAAATGCAGCCTCCCGAGGGAGGGGTCTCCTCTGCACTGGTTCCTGCAGGGCTCTGGCTCCTTAAATAGCCCACGCTCAGCGTGGGGGCCCCGTCACAATGGGTGTCTCCACAGCGACCGCCAGGGCTTTGTGATGGCTTCAGAACATGCAACTCTGTCTGAGGACAGGTGAGCAGTCAACAGAGAGTTTATGGGTCAGGTTTAAAGGGAGAACAGCCATGGGAGACATTACTGTGGGCATCTGCTACAGACCACCTGATCAAGAGGACTCTGTGGATGAAGCACTCTACAGACAGATGGGAAGAGCCTCACGCTCGCAGGCCCTTGTTCTCATGGGGGACTTCAACCACCCTGACATCTGTTGGAGCAATGCTACGGCCCAGCACAAGCAATCCAGGAGGTTCCTCGATTGTGTGGAAGATAACTTCCTTCTGCAAGTAATAGAGGAGCCGACAAGGAGGGGTGCCATGCCAGACCTCATGCTCACCAACAGGGAAGGGCTCATTGGAAATGTGACACTCCAGAGCAGCCTTGGTTGCAGCCATCATGAGATGGTCGAATTTGAGATCCTCAGCACAGTGAGAAGAGCGTGCAGCGAGCTCACTGCCCTGGACTTCAAGAGAGCAGACTTTGGCCTCTTCAGGAACCTGCTTAGGAAGGTTCCATGGGATATAGCCCTAGAGGGCAGGGGAGCCCAAGGTTGTTGGTTGATATTCAAGGATCTCCTACTATAAGCTCAAGAGTATTGCATCGCAACTAGAAGGAAGTGCAGCAGGACGGCCAGGAGACCTGACTGGATGGATAAGGAGCTGCTGAGGAAACTTGGAAGGAAAAAAAAGGCTTATAAAAGGTGGAAGCAAGGACAGGCAGTCTGGGAAGAATACAGGATGTTGTCTGAGAAGCTATGGACCAGGTGAGGAAAGCTAAGGCCCAGTTAGAATTAAACTTGGCTAGGGGTGTGAAAGATAACAGGAAGGGATTCTATAGTTACATTGCAAATGAAAGATAGGGTAGGGACAACGTAGGCCCCCTCCAGAAACTATCAAGAGAACTGGCTACCCTAGATTTGCAGACGGCTGAGGTTCTTCATGACTTCTTTGCCTCTGTCTTCACTGGCAAAGGCTCTGACCGCACCACCCAAGTCTTGGAATGCAGACACAGGGAATGTGAGAATAAAGACCCTAGGCCCACTGTAGGAGAGGATCTGGTTTGAGACCATCCTAAAAACCTAAACGTACACAAGTCCATGGGACCTGGACATCCATCTGCGGGTCCTGAAGGAGCTGGCAAATGAAGTTGCTAAGACACTGGCCATCATATTTGAAAAATCATGGCACTCAGGTGAAGTTCCTGATGACTGGAGAAAGGGAAATATGACCCCATTTTTCAAGAAGGGGAAAATGGATGAGCCAGGGAATTACAGACCAGTCAGTCTCACCTTTCCTCAGTCCTCAGTCTCCTCTCAGCACCTGAGGTTCACGGACTCAATCCAAATACACCATGGGGCTCATGAAAACCTTTGGGATTTGTCAAGCCTTGCAGATTGCACAGCACATTTTAGGATTCCGAGTGCAGGAAGATTGCAAAGGGCAACGGATAAAAGTTATTTTGAATTTTTTTTTCTTACTTTTCAGTTTAGAAATTTCTGTGACTTCGGGAATGCCTGGCACAGGGATCACTAGAACCTGCCAGCACCCCTCCTGCCTTCCGCAATGCCCAGTGGGCTTGCGTGGGCCTTGACTGTCCCCTTGTGCTGAGCTCCCAGTGACAGATTTACAGGAGGGTGAAAATTTATGAAACCGTTCTAGCAGTGATTATATTTGAAAAGTTTGTAGTTTGCAAAGAAAGCCTTTGTACATATGTTAAAATTTTGTAACTTTGCTGTTCTGTATTTTAGGTACTGTTCCAGTAGGTGATTGTGTTTAGAAAACATAAATCAATAGAGAAGCTTCATATGCTGAATACTGCAGTTGTGTGGGTTTGTATCTTAGGTACTTTATAACTAAAGGCTACAATGGTGACTTTAGGAATAGAGACAAATATAACCTAACCCTAACCCTAACCCTAACCCTAACCCCCTAACCCTAACCCTAACCCTAACCCCTAACCCTAACCCTAACCCTAACCCCTAACCCCTAACCCTAACCCTAACCCTAACCCTAACCCTAACCCCTAACCCTAACCCTAACAGTAACCCTAACCCCCTAACCCTAACCCCCTAACCTTAACCCTAACACCCTAACCCTAACCCTAACCCTCATCATCCTCCTTATCTACACAGAGAAACCAAGGGAGTCCCCCTGACAGATCCCATGGACTGTCCGAGGCAGCAGGCTCTGACTGGGAGGTAGAAGTTCTCCTGCCCTGACACCTTCTCAGCACCTCTGACACCAGCAGCTCCTGCACACAGAAGGCTCCTGCTTCGCCCCCAGCACCTCTGCAGGCAGAGCTCAGCTCCAAGCACAGGAACAAGCCCAGCGCCTCCTCCTCACCCATCCCCTGCTCCTACAGCTGGGATGGCACCAGCACATCTCCTGACAGCTTCTCCTCCCTTTAGAGCACGCACCCACCATGTGTTTCAAGGCAACACTAAAACAGGATTGCAAAGTCAAAGAACATGTACCTGGATGCGCAGGGCAGCCACGGGAAATGCAGCCTCCCGAGGGAGGGGTCTCCTCTGCACTGGTTCCTGCAGGGCTCTGGCTCCTTAAATAGCCCACGCTCAGCGTGGGGGCCCCGTCACAATGGGTGTCTCCACAGCGACCGCCAGGGCTTTGTGATGGCTTCAGAACATGCAACTCTGTCTGAGGACAGGTGAGCAGTCAACAGAGAGTTTATGGGTCAGGTTTAAAGGGAGAACAGCCATGGGAGACATTACTGTGGGCATCTGCTACAGACCACCTGATCAAGAGGACTCTGTGGATGAAGCACTCTACAGACAGATAGGAAGAGCCTCACGCTCGCAGGCCCTTGTTCTCATGGGGGACTTCAACCACCCTGACATCTGTTGGAGCAATGGTACGGCCCAGCACAAGCAATCCAGGAGGTTCCTCGATTGTGTGGAAGATAACTTCCTTCTGCAAGTAATAGAGGAGCCGACAAGGAGGGGTGCCATGCCAGACCTCATGCTCACCAACAGGGAAGGGCTCATTGGAAATGTGACACTCCAGAGCAGCCTTGGTTGCAGCCATCATGAGATGGTCGAATTTGAGATCCTCAGCACAGTGAGAAGAGCGTGCAGCGAGCTCACTGCCCTGGACTTCAAGAGAGCAGACTTTGGCCTCTTCAGGAACCTGCTTAGGAAGGTTCCATGGGATATAGCCCTAGAGGGCAGGGGAGCCCAAGGTTGTTGGTTGATATTCAAGGATCTCCTACTACAAGCTCAAGAGTATTGCATCGCAACTAGAAGGAAGTGCAGCAGGACGGCCAGGAGACCTGACTGGATGGATAAGGAGCTGCTGAGGAAACTTGGAAGGAAAAAAAAGGCTTATAAAAGGTGGAAGCAAGGACAGGCAGTCTGGGAAGAATACAGGGATGTTGTCTGAGAAGCTATGGACCAGGTTAGGAAAGCTAAGGCCCAGTTAGAATTAAACTTGGCTAGGGGTGTGAAAGATAACAGGAAGGGATTCTATAGTTACATTGCAAATGAAAGATAGGGTAGGGACAACGTAGGCCCCCTCCAGAAACTATCAAGAGAACTGGCTACCCTAGATTTGCAGACGGCTGAGGTTCTTCATGACTTCTTTGCCTCTGTCTTCACTGGCAAAGGCTCTGACCGCACCACCCAAGTCTTGGAATGCAGACACAGGGAATGTGAGAATAAAGACCCTAGGCCCACTGTAGGAGAGGATCTGGTTTGAGACCATCCTAAAAACCTAAACGTACACAAGTCCATGGGACCTGGACATCCATCTGCGGGTCCTGAAGGAGCTGGCAAATGAAGTTGCTAAGACACTGGCCATCATATTTGAAAAATCATGGCACTCAGGTGAAGTTCCTGATGACTGGAGAAAGGGAAATATGACCCCATTTTTCAAGAAGGGGAAAATGGATGAGCCAGGGAATTACAGACCAGTCAGTCTCACCTTTCCTCAGTCCTCAGTCTCCTCTCAGCACCTGAGGTTCACGGACTCAATCCAAATACACCATGGGGCTCATGAAAACCTTTGGGATTTGTCAAGCCTTGCAGATTGCACAGCACATTTTAGGATTCCGAGTGCAGGAAGATTGCAAAGGGCAACGGATAAAAGTTATTTTGAATTTTTTTTTCTTACTTTTCAGTTTAGAAATTTCTGTGACTTCAGGAATGCCTGGCACAGGGATCACTAGAACCTGCCAGCACCCCTCCTGCCTTCCGCAATGCCCAGTGGGCTTGCGTGGGCCTTGACTGTCCCCTTGTGCTGAGCTCCCAGTGACAGATTTACAGGAGGGTGAAAATTTATGAAACCGTTCTAGCAGTGATTATATTTGAAAAGTTTGTAGTTTGCAAAGAAAGCCTTTGTACATATGTTAAAATTTTGTAACTTTGCTGTTCTGTATTTTAGGTACTGTTCCAGTAGGTGATTGTGTTTAGAAATCAAAAATCAATAGAGAAGCTTCATATGCTGAATACTGCAGTTGTGTGGGTTTGTATCTTAGGTACTTTATAACTAAAGGCTACAATGGTGACTTTAGGAATAGAGACAAATATAACCTAACCCTAACCCTAACCCTAACCCTAACCCTAACCCCCTAACCCTAACCCTAACCCTAACCCTAACCCCTAAACCTAACCCTAACCCTAAACCTAACCCTAACCCTAACCCCTAACCCTAACCCTAACCCTAACCCCTAACCCTAACCCTAACAGTAACCCTAACCCCCTAACCCTAACCCCCTAACCTTAACCCTAACACCCTAACCCTAACCCTAACCCTAACCCTCATCATCCTCCTTATCTACACAGAGAAACCAAGGGAGTCCCCCTGACAGATCCCATGGACTGTCCGAGGCAGCAGGCTCTGACTGGGAGGTAGAAGTTCTCCTGCCCTGACACCTTCTCAGCACCTCTGACACCAGCAGCTCCTGCACACAGAAGGCTCCTGCTTCGCCCCCAGCACCTCTGCAGGCAGAGCTCAGCTCCAAGCACAGGAACAAGCCCAGCGCCTCCTCCTCACCCATCCCCTGCTCCTACAGCTGGGATGGCACCAGCACATCTCCTGACAGCTTCTCCTCCCTTTAGAGCACGCACCCACCATGTGTTTCAAGGCAACACTAAAACAGGATTGCAAAGTCAAAGAACATGTACCTGGATGCGCAGGGCAGCCACGGGAAATGCAGCCTCCCGAGGGAGGGGTCTCCTCTGCACTGGTTCCTGCAGGGCTCTGGCTCCTTAAATAGCCCACGCTCAGCGTGGGGGCCCCGTCACAATGGGTGTCTCCACAGCGACCGCCAGGGCTTTGTGATGGCTTCAGAACATGCAACTCTGTCTGAGGACAGGTGAGCAGTCAACAGAGAGTTGATGGGTCAGGTTTAAAGGGAGAACAGCCATGGGAGACATTACTGTGGGCATCTGCTACAGACCACCTGATCAAGAGGACTCTGTGGATGAAGCACTCTACAGACAGATAGGAAGAGCCTCACGCTCGCAGGCCCTTGTTCTCATGGGGGACTTCAACCACCCTGACATCTGTTGGAGCAATGCTACGGCCCAGCACAAGCAATCCAGGAGGTTCCTCGATTGTGTGGAAGATAACTTCCTTCTGCAAGTAATAGAGGAGCCGACAAGGAGGGGTGCCATGCCAGACCTCATGCTCACCAACAGGGAAGGGCTCATTGGAAATGTGACACTCCAGAGCAGCCTTGGTTGCAGCCATCATGAGATGGTCGAATTTGAGATCCTCAGCACAGTGAGAAGAGCGTGCAGCGAGCTCACTGCCCTGGACTTCAAGAGAGCAGACTTTGGCCTCTTCAGGAACCTGCTTAGGAAGGTTCCATGGGATATAGCCCTAGAGGGCAGGGGAGCCCAAGGTTGTTGGTTGATATTCAAGGATCTCCTACTACAAGCTCAAGAGTATTGCATCGCAACTAGAAGGAAGTGCAGCAGGACGGCCAGGAGACCTGACTGGATGGATAAGGAGCTGCTGAGGAAACTTGGAAGGAAAAAAAAGGCTTATAAAAGGTGGAAGCAAGGACAGGCAGTCTGGGAAGAATACAGGGATGTTGTCTGAGAAGCTATGGACCAGGTTAGGAAAGCTAAGGCCCAGTTAGAATTAAACTTGGCTAGGGGTGTGAAAGATAACAGGAAGGGATTCTATAGTTACATTGCAAATGAAAGATAGGGTAGGGACAACGTAGGCCCCCTCCAGAAACTATCAAGAGAACTGGCTACCCTAGATTTGCAGACGGCTGAGGTTCTTCATGACTTCTTTGCCTCTGTCTTCACTGGCAAAGGCTCTGACCGCACCACCCAAGTCTTGGAATGCAGACACAGGGAATGTGAGAATAAAGACCCTAGGCCCACTGTAGGAGAGGATCTGGTTTGAGACCATCCTAAAAACCTAAACGTACACAAGTCCATGGGACCTGGACATCCATCTGCGGGTCCTGAAGGAGCTGGCAAATGAAGTTGCTAAGACACTGGCCATCATAGTTGAAAAATCATGGCACTCAGGTGAAGTTCCTGATGACTGGAGAAAGGGAAATATGACCCCATTTTTCAAGAAGGGGAAAATGGATGAGCCAGGGAATTACAGACCAGTCAGTCTCACCTTTCCTCAGTCCTCAGTCTCCTCTCAGCACCTGAGGTTCACGGACTCAATCCAAATACACCATGGGGCTCATGAAAACCTTTGGGATTTGTCAAGCCTTGCAGATTGCACAGCACATTTTAGGATTCCGAGTGCAGGAAGATTGCAAAGGGCAACGGATAAAAGTTATTTTGAATTTTTTTTTCTTACTTTTCAGTTTAGAAATTTCTGTGACTTCGGGAATGCCTGGCACAGGGATCACTAGAACCTGCCAGCACCCCTCCTGCCTTCCGCAATGCCCAGTGGGCTTGCGTGGGCCTTGACTGTCCCCTTGTGCTGAGCTCCCAGTGACAGATTTACAGGAGGGTGAAAATTTATGAAACCGTTCTAGCAGTGATTATATTTGAAAAGTTTGTAGTTTGCAAAGAAAGCCTTTGTACATATGTTAAAATTTTGTAACTTTGCTGTTCTGTATTTTAGGTACTGTTCCAGTAGGTGATTGTGTTTAGAAAACATAAATCAATAGAGAAGCTTCATATGCTGAATACTGCAGTTGTGTGGGTTTGTATCTTAGGTACTTTATAACTAAAGGCTACAATGGTGACTTTAGGAATAGAGACAAATATAACCTAACCCTAACCCTAACCCTAACCCTAACCCCCTAACCCTAACCCTAACCCTAACCCCTAACCCTAACCCTAACCCTAACCCTAACCCCTAACCCCTAACCCTAACCCTAACCCTAACCCTAACCCTAACCCCTAACCCTAACCCTAACAGTAACCCTAACCCCCTAACCCTAACCCCCTAACCTTAACCCTAACACCCTAACCCTAACCCTAACCCTAACCCTAACCCTCATCATCCTCCTTATCTACACAGAGAAACCAAGGGAGTCCCCCTGACAGATCCCATGGACTGTCCGAGGCAGCAGGCTCTGACTGGGAGGTAGAAGTTCTCCTGCCCTGACACCTTCTCAGCACCTCTGACACCAGCAGCTCCTGCACACAGAAGGCTCCTGCTTCGCCCCCAGCACCTCTGCAGGCAGAGCTCAGCTCCAAGCACAGGAACAAGCCCAGCGCCTCCTCCTCACCCATCCCCTGCTCCTACAGCTGGGATGGCACCAGCACATCTCCTGACAGCTTCTCCTCCCTTTAGAGCACGCACCCACCATGTGTTTCAAGGCAACACTAAAACAGGATTGCAAAGTCAAAGAACATGTACCTGGATGCGCAGGGCAGCCACGGGAAATGCAGCCTCCCGAGGGAGGGGTCTCCTCTGCACTGGTTCCTGCAGGGCTCTGGCTCCTTAAATAGCCCACGCTCAGCGTGGGGGCCCCGTCACAATGGGTGTCTCCACAGCGACCGCCAGGGCTTTGTGATGGCTTCAGAACATGCAACTCTGTCTGAGGACAGGTGAGCAGTCAACAGAGAGTTTATGGGTCAGGTTTAAAGGGAGAACAGCCATGGGAGACATTACTGTGGGCATCTGCTACAGACCACCTGATCAAGAGGACTCTGTGGATGAAGCACTCTACAGACAGATAGGAAGAGCCTCACGCTCGCAGGCCCTTGTTCTCATGGGGGACTTCAACCACCCTGACATCTGTTGGAGCAATGCTACGGCCCAGCACAAGCAATCCAGGAGGTTCCTCGATTGTGTGGAAGATAACTTCCTTCTGCAAGTAATAGAGGAGCCGACAAGGAGGGGTGCCATGCCAGACCTCATGCTCACCAACAGGGAAGGGCTCATTGGAAATGTGACACTCCAGAGCAGCCTTGGTTGCAGCCATCATGAGATGGTCGAATTTGAGATCCTCAGCACAGTGAGAAGAGCGTGCAGCGAGCTCACTGCCCTGGACTTCAAGAGAGCAGACTTTGGCCTCTTCAGGAACCTGCTTAGGAAGGTTCCATGGGATATAGCCCTAGAGGGCAGGGGAGCCCAAGGTTGTTGGTTGATATTCAAGGATCTCCTACTACAAGCTCAAGAGTATTGCATCGCAACTAGAAGGAAGTGCAGCAGGACGGCCAGGAGACCTGACTGGATGGATAAGGAGCTGCTGAGGAAACTTGGAAGGAAAAAAAAGGCTTATAAAAGGTGGAAGCAAGGACAGGCAGTCTGGGAAGAATACAGGGATGTTGTCTGAGAAGCTATGGACCAGGTTAGGAAAGCTAAGGCCCAGTTAGAATTAAACTTGGCTAGGGGTGTGAAAGATAACAGGAAGGGATTCTATAGTTACATTGCAAATGAAAGATAGGGTAGGGACAACGTAGGCCCCCTCCAGAAACTATCAAGAGAACTGGCTACCCTAGATTTGCAGACGGCTGAGGTTCTTCATGACTTCTTTGCCTCTGTCTTCACTGGCAAAGGCTCTGACCGCACCACCCAAGTCTTGGAATGCAGACACAGGGAATGTGAGAATAAAGACCCTAGGCCCACTGTAGGAGAGGATCTGGTTTGAGACCATCCTAAAAACCTAAACGTACACAAGTCCATGGGACCTGGACATCCATCTGCGGGTCCTGAAGGAGCTGGCAAATGAAGTTGCTAAGACACTGGCCATCATATTTGAAAAATCATGGCACTCAGGTGAAGTTCCTGATGACTGGAGAAAGGGAAATATGACCCCATTTTTCAAGAAGGGGAAAATGGATGAGCCAGGGAATTACAGACCAGTCAGTCTCACCTTTCCTCAGTCCTCAGTCTCCTCTCAGCACCTGAGGTTCACGGACTCAATCCAAATACACCATGGGGCTCATGAAAACCTTTGGGATTTGTCAAGCCTTGCAGATTGCACAGCACATTTTAGGATTCCGAGTGCAGGAAGATTGCAAAGGGCAACGGATAAAAGTTATTTTGAATTTTTTTTTCTTACTTTTCAGTTTAGAAATTTCTGTGACTTCGGGAATGCCTGGCACAGGGATCATTAGAACCTGCCAGCACCCCTCCTGCCTTCCGCAATGCCCAGTGGGCTTGCGTGGGCCTTGACTGTCCCCTTGTGCTGAGCTCCCAGTGACAGATTTACAGGAGGGTGAAAATTTATGAAACCGTTCTAGCAGTGATTATATTTGAAAAGTTTGTAGATTGCAAAGAAAGCCTTTGTACATATGTTAAAATTTTGTAACTTTGCTGTTCTGTATTTTAGGTACTGTTCCAGTAGGTGATTGTGTTTAGAAATCAAAAATCAATAGAGAAGCTTCATATGCTGAATACTGCAGTTGTGTGGGTTTGTATCTTAGGTACTTTATAACTAAAGGCTACAATGGTGACTTTAGGAATAGAGACAAATATAACCTAACCCTAACCCTAACCCTAACCCTAACCCTAACCCCCTAACCCTAACCCTAACCCTAACCCTAACCCCTAAACCTAACCCTAACCCTAAACCTAACCCTAACCCTAACCCCTAACCCTAACCCTAACCCTAACCCCTAACCCTAACCCTAACAGTAACCCTAACCCCCTAACCCTAACCCCGTAACCTTTACCCTAACACCCTAACCCTAACCCTAACCCTAACCCTCATCATCCTCCTTATCTACACAGAGAAACCAAGGGAGTCCCCCTGACAGATCCCATGGACTGTCCGAGGCAGCAGGCTCTGACTGGGAGGTAGAAGTTCTCCTGCCCTGACACCTTCTCAGCACCTCTGACACCAGCAGCTCCTGCACACAGAAGGCTCCTGCTTCGCCCCCAGCACCTCTGCAGGCAGAGCTCAGCTCCAAGCACAGGAACAAGCCCAGCGCCTCCTCCTCACCCATCCCCTGCTCCTACAGCTGGGATGGCACCAGCACATCTCCTGACAGCTTCTCCTCCCTTTAGAGCACGCACCCACCATGTGTTTCAAGGCAACACTAAAACAGGATTGCAAAGTCAAAGAACATGTACCTGGATGCGCAGGGCAGCCACGGGAAATGCAGCCTCCCGAGGGAGGGGTCTCCTCTGCACTGGTTACTGCAGGGCTCTGGCTCCTTAAATAGCCCACGCTCAGCGTGGGGGCCCCGTCACAATGGGTGTCTCCACAGCGACCGCCAGGCCTTTGTGATGGCTTCAGAACATGCAACTCTGTCTGAGGACAGGTGAGCAGTCAACAGAGAGTTTATGGGTCAGGTTTAAAGGGAGAACAGCCATGGGAGACATTACTGTGGGCATCTGCTACAGACCACCTGATCAAGAGGACTCTGTGGATGAAGCACTCTACAGACAGATAGGAAGAGCCTCACGCTCGCAGGCCCTTGTTCTCATGGGGGACTTCAACCACCCTGACATCTGTTGGAGCAATGCTACGGCCCAGCACAAGCAATCCAGGAGGTTCCTCGATTGTGTGGAAGATAACTTCCTTCTGCAAGTAATAGAGGAGCCGACAAGGAGGGGTGCCATGCCAGACCTCATGCTCACCAACAGGGAAGGGCTCATTGGAAATGTGACACTCCAGAGCAGCCTTGGTTGCAGCCATCATGAGATGGTCGAATTTGAGATCCTCAGCACAGTGAGAAGAGCGTGCAGCGAGCTCACTGCCCTGGACTTCAAGAGAGCAGAATTTGGCCTCTTCAGGAACCTGCTTAGGAAGGTTCCATGGGATATAGCCCTAGAGGGCAGGGGAGCCCAAGGTTGTTGGTTGATATTCAAGGATCTCCTACTACAAGCTCAAGAGTATTGCATCGCAACTAGAAGGAAGTGCAGCAGGACGGCCAGGAGACCTGACTGGATGGATAAGGAGCTGCTGAGGAAACTTGGAAGGAAAAAAAAGGCTTATAAAAGGTGGAAGCAAGGACAGGCAGTCTGGGAAGAATACAGGATGTTGTCTGAGAAGCTATGGACCAGGTTAGGAAAGCTAAGGCCCAGTTAGAATTAAACTTGGCTAGGGGTGTGAAAGATAACAGGAAGGGATTCTATAGTTACATTGCAAATGAAAGATAGGGTAGGGACAACGTAGGCCCCCTCCAGAAACTATCAAGAGAACTGGCTACCCTAGATTTGCAGACGGCTGAGGTTCTTCATGACTTCTTTGCCTCTGTCTTCACTGGCAAAGGCTCTGACCGCACCACCCAAGTCTTGGAATGCAGACCCAGGGAATGTGAGAATAAAGACCCTAGGCCCACTGTAGGAGAGGATCTGGTTTGAGACCATCCTAAAAACCTAAACGTACACAAGTCCATGGGACCTGGACATCCATCTGCGGGTCCTGAAGGAGCTGGCAAATGAAGTTGCTAAGACACTGGCCATCATATTTGAAAAATCATGGCACTCAGGTGAAGTTCCTGATGACTGGAGAAAGGGAAATATGACCCCATTTTTCAAGAAGGGGAAAATGGATGAGCCAGGGAATTACAGACCAGTCAGTCTCACCTTTCCTCAGTCCTCAGTCTCCTCTCAGCACCTGAGGTTCACGGACTCAATCCAAATACACCATGGGGCTCATGAAAACCTTTGGGATTTGTCAAGCCTTGCAGATTGCACAGCACATTTTAGGATTCCGAGTGCAGGAAGATTGCAAAGGGCAACGGATAAAAGTTATTTTGAATTTTTTTTTCTTACTTTTCAGTTTAGAAATTTCTGTGACTTCGGGAATGCCTGGCACAGGGATCACTAGAACCTGCCAGCACCCCTCCTGCCTTCCGCAATGCCCAGTGGGCTTGCGTGGGCCTTGACTGTCCCCTTGTGCTGAGCTCCCAGTGACAGATTTACAGGAGGGTGAAAATTTATGAAACCGTTCTAGCAGTGATTATATTTGAAAAGTTTGTAGTTTGCAAAGAAAGCCTTTGTACATATGTTAAAATTTTGTAACTTTGCTGTTCTGTATTTTAGGTACTGTTCCAGTAGGTGATTGTGTTTAGAAAACATAAATCAATAGAGAAGCTTCATATGCTGAATACTGCAGTTGTGTGGGTTTGTATCTTAGGTACTTTATAACTAAAGGCTACAATGGTGACTTTAGGAATAGAGACAAATATAACCTAACCCTAACCCTAACCCTAACCCTAACCCCCTAACCCTAACCCTAACCCTAACCCCTAACCCTAACCCTAACCCTAACCCTAACCCCTAACCCCTAACCCTAACCCTAACCCTAACCCTAACCCCTAACCCTAACCCTAACAGTAACCCTAACCCCCTAACCCTAACCCCCTAACCTTAACCCTAACACCCTAACCCTAACCCTAACCCTAACCCTCATCATCCTCCTTATCTACACAGAGAAACCAAGGGAGTCCCCCTGACAGATCCCATGGACTGTCCGAGGCAGCAGGCTCTGACTGGGAGGTAGAAGTTCTCCTGCCCTGACACCTTCTCAGCACCTCTGACACCAGCAGCTCCTGCACACAGAAGGCTCCTGCTTCGCCCCCAGCACCTCTGCAGGCAGAGCTCAGCTCCAAGCACAGGAACAAGCCCAGCGCCTCCTCCTCACCCATCCCCTGCTCCTACAGCTGGGATGGCACCAGCACATCTCCTGACAGCTTCTCCTCCCTTTAGAGCACGCACCCACCATGTGTTTCAAGGCAACACTAAAACAGGATTGCAAAGTCAAAGAACATGTACCTGGATGCGCAGGGCAGCCACGGGAAATGCAGCCTCCCGAGGGAGGGGTCTCCTCTGCACTGGTTCCTGCAGGGCTCTGGCTCCTTAAATAGCCCACGCTCAGCGTGGGGGCCCCGTCACAATGGGTGTCTCCACAGCGACCGCCAGGGCTTTGTGATGGCTTCAGAACATGCAACTCTGTCTGAGGACAGGTGAGCAGTCAACAGAGAGTTTATGGGTCAGGTTTAAAGGGAGAACAGCCATGGGAGACATTACTGTGGGCATCTGCTAGAGACCACCTGATCAAGAGGACTCTGTGGATGAAGCACTCTACAGACAGATAGGAAGAGCCTCACGCTCGCAGGCCCTTGTTCTCATGGGGGACTTCAACCACCCTGACGTCTGTTGGAGCAATGCTACGGCCCAGCACAAGCAATCCAGGAGGTTCCTCGATTGTGTGGAAGATAACTTCCTTCTGCAAGTAATAGAGGAGCCGACAAGGAGGGGTGCCATGCCAGACCTCATGCTCACCAACAGGGAAGGGCTCATTGGAAATGTGACACTCCAGAGCAGCCTTGGTTGCAGCCATCATGAGATGGTCGAATTTGAGATCCTCAGCACAGTGAGAAGAGCGTGCAGCGAGCTCACTGCCCTGGACTTCAAGAGAGCAGACTTTGGCCTCTTCAGGAACCTGCTTAGGAAGGTTCCATGGGATATAGCCCTAGAGGGCAGGGGAGCCCAAGGTTGTTGGTTGATATTCAAGGATCTCCTACTACAAGCTCAAGAGTATTGCATCGCAACTAGAAGGAAGTGCAGCAGGACGGCCAGGAGACCTGACTGGATGGATAAGGAGCTGCTGAGGAAACTTGGAAGGAAAAAAAAGGCTTATAAAAGGTGGAAGCAAGGACAGGCAGTCTGGGAAGAATACAGGGATGTTGTCTGAGAAGCTATGGACCAGGTTAGGAAAGCTAAGGCCCAGTTAGAATTAAACTTGGCTAGGGGTGTGAAAGATAACAGGAAGGGATTCTATAGTTACATTGCAAATGAAAGATAGGGTAGGGACAACGTAGGCCCCCTCCAGAAACTATCAAGAGAACTGGCTACCCTAGATTTGCAGACGGCTGAGGTTCTTCATGACTTCTTTGCCTCTGTCTTCACTGGCAAAGGCTCTGACCGCACCACCCAAGTCTTGGAATGCAGACACAGGGAATGTGAGAATAAAGACCCTAGGCCCACTGTAGGAGAGGATCTGGTTTGAGACCATCCTAAAAACCTAAACGTACACAAGTCCATGGGACCTGGACATCCATCTGCGGGTCCTGAAGGAGCTGGCAAATGAAGTTGCTAAGACACTGGCCATCATAGTTGAAAAATCATGGCACTCAGGTGAAGTTCCTGATGACTGGAGAAAGGGAAATATGACCCCATTTTTCAAGAAGGGGAAAATGGATGAGCCAGGGAATTACAGACCAGTCAGTCTCACCTTTCCTCAGTCCTCAGTCTCCTCTCAGCACCTGAGGTTCACGGACTCAATCCAAATACACCATGGGGCTCATGAAAACCTTTGGGATTTGTCAAGCCTTGCAGATTGCACAGCACATTTTAGGATTCCGAGTGCAGGAAGATTGCAAAGGGCAACGGATAAAAGTTATTTTGAATTTTTTTTTCTTACTTTTCAGTTTAGAAATTTCTGTGACTTCGGGAATGCCTGGCACAGGGATCACTAGAACCTGCCAGCACCCCTCCTGCCTTCCGCAATGCCCAGTGGGCTTGCGTGGGCCTTGACTGTCCCCTTGTGCTGAGCTCCCAGTGACAGATTTACAGGAGGGTGAAAATTTATGAAACCGTTCTAGCAGTGATTATATTTGAAAAGTTTGTAGTTTGCAAAGAAAGCCTTTGTACATATGTTAAAATTTTGTAACTTTGCTGTTCTGTATTTTAGGTACTGTTCCAGTAGGTGATTGTGTTTAGAAATCATAAATCAATAGAGAAGCTTCATACGCTGAATACTGCAGTTGTGTGGGTTTGTATCTTAGGTACTTTATAACTAAAGGCTACAATGGTGACTTTAGGAATAGAGACAAATATAACCTAACCCTAACCCTAACCCTAACCCTAACCCTAACCCCCTAACTGTGGAGGCATGGTTAGCAAGCAAAGGTCATATTCCCATGTCTGAGCTTAATTAAGCAGAGATTCTGTGAAAATGAGAAAAAACACCAGTTGTGTACAGTTGCCAGCAGTGGAAAAACCCTGGAAGTTAACCAATAGAGATAGAAGACCAGCCGGCCAACCTTGTAGCTAAAAATTGTCTGTGAACTAGGAGCAGAGACCTTGAGAGGAGGATGTGTATATGAGCAGGGGAAATCACCGAGATGCACCTGGAATGTACTCAATGCTGTATATGCCAACCAATCACTACGGGAAGCTGTGTGTACGTGGCAGTTTGACACTATATATACCCATTATTTGAGCACAATAAACGGATCACTTTTATCAATCATATTGATTGTGCATGTGTTCCCTCCGTGCGCGACGACATATTGGCGCCCGAACAGGGACCAACAGAGGAACCCAGGTACCCGTAGTGGCTGGGAGAATTGCGCACGGAGCGGGAAAGCACCGGAGAAGCAGCATCCGGAGGGCTGAAAGAAGAAAAAATGCTCGGTTTTGCTGGTCGAAAATGCCGGGCAGAGAACGGGCAGTGAAAGAAGAAAAAAGAGGCTAATCCTGAAAGAGAAGAGGAGCCTAAGAAAAAAAAAAAAAAAAGAGGCCAATCCTGAAAGAGAAGAGGAGCCTATGATAAAAAAAAAAAAAAAAAAAAAAAAAAAAGAAGAATCGGACTACTAAGTAGTCCTAAGGTAAAGCCCGGAGAAGAGACAGAGGTCAATCCTGAAAGAGAATAGGAACCTCTGAGCCTGGAGGACGAAGAGGAGCCTCCGCCGCCCGCTAAGTTGGCCTGCTTGCTGGTGAGCTGCATTGGTACCAAAACTTAAAAAAGAGAGAGTAGTGAAAAATGGAAAGACAAGCAGCCTTTGATTTATTTAAGTGCTTCTTAGAGAAGCGGGATCTAGGAAAAGGGCTTACTGCCCTCTTTGATTATGGAATGAGATGTGGGGTGCTGTCGAGAAAGTTGTCTCCAGGAGAGGAGCTGCTGGAGCGGCTGCGGGACACCGAGGCGCTGCGAGTGAAGGAGCCGCGGGTGCAGACCTTTGCGCGGGAGCTGTGGAGGAAGGTGCCCTGGGAGGCGCGACCGGAGTCCCCGGGCCACGCGGCTGAGAGGGCAGTGCTGGAGCTGCAGCGAGACTGTCAGAAACAACGGCAACAGCAACGGCAACAGCAACAACGGCAGCAGCAGGAAAACACGAAGTGGAGTCCTGGTAACACTCCCCTTTGTGCGACAGGGCGAGGGACAGGGGGGTTCCCCACAACGAGTGACAACAACCCTCAAAGCCTACCCTGGCGGAATCCTCCCTGCTGACGACAAATGGGCCCCTACAGAAAAAAGAAAAAAAAAAAGAGAGAAAAAAAAAAAAAAAAAAAAAGTACCCTTATAGCCTTTTGAATATGTTATATGAGTAATGTGGCAGGCTGGGGACTTGAAACCCCATATACAACTCATTTGATAGTCTCTTTGTTATCCACATGTACTAGAAGTTGGGAAATATATATCCATGTATATTTGTGTTTCTATTAGCCCTTGGAGACTTTTTAAGGATATTGCTGACCACTTCTTCCCATGTAGGCTGGCCACCTGCATCGGAATGAGTGTGCATTTTGGTCAGTGTAAAAGCCCAAGGCTCATGCGATGTGGGGAGGCAGAGCCTCTGCGGGGCTGCCCGCTAAAGTTGAGCCTGCCACCTCACACTGCGATGATGCTGCTTGGAGCTGATTTTTGATTATCTTCACAGGGTCCTTACGCCACGTTCCGTATGAGGGACTGTGTAGTGGGAGTAATGGTTGTCTAGGCTTTGTGTTTTGAATATTGTAGTTGTATGGAGTGTGCTTGTGGGATCCCATGCATGTGTGTGTGTGTGTGTGTTGAGGGCAGACAGTGTTCTGTGTGTTTTTTGTTGTTGGGTTTGTGTAAAAGTTTTAATGGGTAGCAGATTAACATTTTGGACAAGAAAGGGTTAATGCAAAAGTGTGGTTGCTAGCAGGTATTTATGGCTGCTGCTAAGCAGGCAGGCAGCTGTAGCTTCACATCCTTTTCCCATTAGAATGCCTTTGAATCACTCTAACCCAGCTCCTTCTCAGGAGCTGATAGGGGGTATGTTTGTATCCTCCTACCTACAGATCCATGGTGGCTACCTGCAAAGTTTGTTAACCCTTACCATAAGCTGGACAGACAAGTGGAGAAACCTGATACCTCAGCTATAGGAGCTGACAGTAAATACCCCAAGCAGAATGAGATAGAGGAAGAGAAAAATAAATGATTGCAGGACATCACTTGGGGGTAACTGAAAAGTAACAACTTGAATATGTGTGCTTGTAACGTAGCTATTATTAGAGGCTGTGATTTTGTGTATAAAACCATCTGTATTTACTAGCCAGTTACTAATGAGAAACTATACCTTGTGTTGTGTGGATTTGTTACTTGTAAAAGATGTTAGAGCATGCAAATTTGCAGCAGCTACTGGAAAATGCTAAGACAAAAACTAGAAAGATTCTAATACAATGGTAGTGTAGAGGGTGAAAAAAAAAAAAAAAAAAAAAAAAGCCTTCTTCAACATGCAGCACAAGAAGCTGCACCAGTAGACCTGGACGAGAGCCTGAACATTTGGACTCTTATCAACCACAAACCTTGAAAGAAGTGAAAGGGACAAGTTGGGAAGAACCGGAGAAAGAACATCGGGTGGAACCGAAGAGAGAACAGCAAGATAATTTCTGAGGACTGTAAATTTGGAAACAGGAGGATGCCTAAGACATGATAAAGAATGTGTAGTCAAGGGAAAGTGAAAGTTTCGATATAATGAGTAGTGATGGCAAAGAACTATGTTTAGAAATAATTGGTCAAGCAAAAGTGCGTGGACAGTAATGTGATTAGCTGAGAAAGTGCATGATCAATAAGATTGTTTCGTGATGGAAAAGTACCAAAGGAACTAACCTACTACTAACCGCTAGGCAGAATACTATAAAAGCCTGTAAGCTCACTCAATAAGGGATTTTGTTTGTAGCCAGAAACGGAGTCAGTGCCTTAGTTGCCACAGGATCGGGCCTGGCAGGGGGTGCCATCCCATATAAAGTCCCATATAATTGCCCATGTACAGTAGATATCTTAGGCATGTTTATCCCTAATAGCACTATGATAATATACAAAAGAGGATTGTGTTCTTGGAGGTCAAAGCATGTTTTTTATTTGAGCTGTGATGACAAAGTAAATTTTTGGAACCTGGGTGAAATAATAGCTGCCTCATTTTTAGCTCCCAAAGTAGCTAAAGCTCAAGCTTTAGCAACATTAAATAAACTAGACTGTTGGCTTGCAAGACAGGCAAATGCTACTTCACTTGTTATAAGCGGACTTTTAACTGATGTCGATAGTATTCGTCATGCCACCTTACAGAATAGAGCAGCAATAGATTTTTTGTTGTTGGCACAAGGACATGGTTGTGCAGAGTTTGAAGGGATGTGCTGTATGAACTTGTCAGATCATTCGGAGTCAATCTATAAAAGTATACAAAAATTAACAGAAGGGGTCAAGCGACTAATGAAGGATGATGGTTTGGATTGGATGACAAAACTCTTTAAAGGATGGGGAATTTCTGGATGGCTTAAAGATTTGCTTATACAAGGTGTAACGATATTATGTGCAGTAGTCTTATTTGTGTTAATAGCAAGTTGTATACTGCGATGTCTGATATCAATGCTTAAGAAAAGTGTAGCGTCCATCTAACTTGCTCAAAAAGAAAAAGGGGGAATTGTGGAGGCATGGTTAGCAAGCAAAGGTCATGTTCCCATGTCTGAGCTTAATTAAGCAGAGATTCTGTGAAAGTGAGAAAAAACACCAGTTGTGTACAGTTGCCAGCAGTGGAAAAACCCTGGAAGTTAACCAATAGAGATAGAAGACCAGCCGGCCAACCTTGTAGCTAAAAATTGTCTGTGAACTAGGAGCAGAGACCTTGAGAGGAGGATGTGTATATGAGCAGGGGAAATCACCGAGATGCACCTGGAATGTACTCAATGCTGTATATGCCAACCAATCACTACGGGAAGCTGTGTGTACGTGGCAGTTTGACACTATATATACCCATTATTTGAGCACAATAAACGGATCACTTTTATCACTCATATTGATTGTGCATGTGTTCCTTCCGTGCGCGACGACACCTAACCCTAACCCTAACCCTAACCCCTAACCCTAACCCCTAACCCTAACCCCTAACCCTAACCCTAACAGTAACCCTAACCCCCTAACCCTAACCCCCTAACCCTAACCCTAACACCCTAACCCTAACCCTAACCCTAACCCTCATCATCCTCCTTATCTACACAGAGAAACCAAGGGAGTCCCCCTGACACATCCCATGGACTGTCCGAGGCAGCAGGCTCTGACTGGGAGGTAGAAGTTCTCCTGCCCTGACACCTTCTCAGCACCTCTGACACCAGCAGCTCCTGCACACAGAAGGCTCCTGCTTCGCCCCCAGCACCTCTGCAGGCAGAGCTCAGCTCCAAGCACAGGAACAAGCCCAGCGCCTCCTCCTCACCCAGCCCCTGCTCCTACAGCTGGGATGGCACCAGCACATCTCCTGACAGCTTCTCCTCCCTTTAGAGCACGCACCCACCATGTGTTTCAAGGCAACACTAAAACAGGATTGCAAAGTCAAAGAACATGTACCTGGATGCGCAGGGCAGCCACGGGAAATGCAGCCTCCCGAGGGAGGGGTCTCCTCTGCACTGGTTCCTGCAGGGCTCTGGCTCCTTAAATAGCCCACGCTCAGCGTGGGGGCCCCGTCACAATGGGTGTCTCCACAGCGACCGCCAGGGCTTTGTGATGGCTTCAGAACATGCAACTCTGTCTGAGGACAGGTGAGCAGTCAACAGAGAGTTGATGGGTCAGGTTTAAAGGGAGAACAGCCATGGGAGACATTACTGTGGGCATCTGCTAGAGACCACCTGATCAAGAGCACTCTGTGGATGAAGCACTCTACAGACAGATGGGAAGAGCCTCACGCTCGCAGGCCCTTGTTCTCATGGGGGACTTCAACCACCCTGACATCTGTTGGAGCAATGCTACGGCCCAGCACAAGCAATCCAGGAGGTTCCTCGATTGTGTGGAAGATAACTTCCTTCTGCAAGTAATAGAGGAGCCGACAAGGAGGGGTGCCATGCCAGACCTCATGCTCACCAACAGGGAAGGGCTCATTGGAAATGTGACACTCCAGAGCAGCCTTGGTTGCAGCCATCATGAGATGGTCGAATTTGAGATCCTCAGCACAGTGAGAAGAGCGTGCAGCGAGCTCACTGCCCTGGACTTCAAGAGAGCAGACTTTGGCCTCTTCAGGAACCTGCTTAGGAAGGTTCCATGGGATATAGCCCTAGAGGGCAGGGGAGCCCAAGGTTGTTGGTTGATATTCAAGGATCTCCTACTACAAGCTCAAGAGTATTGCATCGCAACTAGAAGGAAGTGCAGCAGGACGGCCAGGAGACCTGACTGGATGGATAAGGAGCTGCTGAGGAAACTTGGAAGGAAAAAAAAGGCGTATAAAAGGTGGAAGCAAGGACAGGCAGTCTGGGAAGAATACAGGGATGTTGTCTGAGAAGCTATGGACCAGGTTAGGAAAGCTAAGGCCCAGTTAGAATTAAACTTGGCTAGGGGTGTGAAAGATAACAGGAAGGGATTCTATAGTTACATTGCAAATGAAAGATAGGGTAGGGACAACGTAGGCCCCCTCCAGAAACTATCAAGAGAACTGGCTACCCTAGATTTGCAGACGGCTGAGGTTCTTCATGACTTCTTTGCCTCTGTCTTCACTGGCAAAGGCTCTGACCGCACCACCCAAGTCTTGGAATGCAGACACAGGGAATGTGAGAATAAAGACCCTAGGCCCACTGTAGGAGAGGATCTGGTTTGAGACCATCCTAAAAACCTAAACGTACACAAGTCCATGGGACCTGGACATCCATCTGCGGGTCCTGAAGGAGCTGGCAAATGAAGTTGCTAAGACACTGGCCATCATAGTTGAAAAATCATGGCACTCAGGTGAAGTTCCTGATGACTGGAGAAAGGGAAATATGACCCCATTTTTCAAGAAGGGGAAAATGGATGAGCCAGGGAATTACAGACCAGTCAGTCTCACCTTTCCTCAGTCCTCAGTCTCCTCTCAGCACCTGAGGTTCACGGACTCAATCCAAATACACCATGGGGCTCATGAAAACCTTTGGGATTTGTCAAGCCTTGCAGATTGCACAGCACATTTTAGGATTCCGAGTGCAGGAAGATTGCAAAGGGCAACGGATAAAAGTTATTTTGAATTTTTTTTTCTTACTTTTCAGTTTAGAAATTTCTGTGACTTCGGGAATGCCTGGCACAGGGATCACTAGAACCTGCCAGCACCCCTCCTGCCTTCCGCAATGCCCAGTGGGCTTGCGTGGGCCTTGACTGTCCCCTTGTGCTGAGCTCCCAGTGACAGATTTACAGGAGGGTGAAAATTTATGAAACCGTTCTAGCAGTGATTATATTTGAAAAGTTTGTAGTTTGCAAAGAAAGCCTTTGTACATATGTTAAAATTTTGTAACTTTGCTGTTCTGTATTTTAGGTACTGTTCCAGTAGGTGATTGTGTTTAGAAATCATAAATCAATAGAGAAGCTTCATACGCTGAATACTGCAGTTGTGTGGGTTTGTATCTTAGGTACTTTATAACTAAAGGCTACAATGGTGACTTTAGGAATAGAGACAAATATAACCTAACCCTAACCCTAACCCTAACCCTAACCCCCTAACTGTGGAGGCATGGTTAGCAAGCAAAGGTCATATTCCCATGTCTGAGCTTAATTAAGCAGAGATTCTGTGAAAATGAGAAAAAACACCAGTTGTGTACAGTTGCCAGCAGTGGAAAAACCCTGGAAGTTAACCAATAGAGATAGAAGACCAGCCGGCCAACCTTGTAGCTAAAAATTGTCTGTGAACTAGGAGCAGAGACCTTGAGAGGAGGATGTGTATATGAGCAGGGGAAATCACCGAGATGCACCTGGAATGTACTCAATGCTGTATATGCCAACCAATCACTACGGGAAGCTGTGTGTACGTGGCAGTTTGACACTATATATACCCATTATTTGAGCACAATAAACGGATCACTTTTATCAATCATATTGATTGTGCATGTGTTCCCTCCGTGCGCGACGACATATTGGCGCCCGAACAGGGACCAACAGAGGAACCCAGGTACCCGTAGTGGCTGGGAGAATTGCGCACGGAGCGGGAAAGCACCGGAGAAGCAGCATCCGGAGGGCTGAAAGAAGAAAAAATGCTCGGTTTTGCTGGTCGAAAATGCCGGGCAGAGAACGGGCAGTGAAAGAAGAAAAAAGAGGCTAATCCTGAAAGAGAAGAGGAGCCTAAGAAAAAAAAAAAAAAAAGAGGCCAATCCTGAAAGAGAAGAGGAGCCTATGATAAAAAAAAAAAAAAAAAAAAAAAAAAAAGAAGAATCGGACTACTAAGTAGTCCTAAGGTAAAGCCCGGAGAAGAGACAGAGGTCAATCCTGAAAGAGAATAGGAGCCTCTGAGCCTGGAGGACGAAGAGGAGCCTCCGCCGCCCGCTAAGTTGGCCTGCTTGCTGGTGAGCTGCATTGGTACCAAAACTTAAAAAAGAGAGAGTAGTGAAAAATGGAAAGACAAGCAGCCTTTGATTTATTTAAGTGCTTCTTAGAGAAGCGGGATCTAGGAAAAGGGCTTACTGCCCTCTTTGATTATGGAATGAGATGTGGGGTGCTGTCGAGAAAGTTGTCTCCAGGAGAGGAGCTGCTGGAGCGGCTGCGGGACACCGAGGCGCTGCGAGTGAAGGAGCCGCGGGTGCAGACCTTTGCGCGGGAGCTGTGGAGGAAGGTGCCCTGGGAGGCGCGACCGGAGTCCCCGGGCCACGCGGCTGAGAGGGCAGTGCTGGAGCTGCAGCGAGACTGTCAGAAACAACGGCAACAGCAACGGCAACAGCAACAACGGCAGCAGCAGGAAAACACGAAGTGGAGTCCTGGTAACACTCCCCTTTGTGCGACAGGGCGAGGGACAGGGGGGTTCCCCACAACGAGTGACAACAACCCTCAAAGCCTACCCTGGCGGAATCCTCCCTGCTGACGACAAATGGGCCCCTACAGAAAAAAGAAAAAAAAAAAGAGAGAAAAAAAAAAAAAAAAAAAAAGTACCCTTATAGCCTTTTGAATATGTTATATGAGTAATGTGGCAGGCTGGGGACTTGAAACCCCATATACAACTCATTTGATAGTCTCTTTGTTATCCACATGTACTAGAAGTTGGGAAATATATATCCATGTATATTTGTGTTTCTATTAGCCCTTGGAGACTTTTTAAGGATATTGCTGACCACTTCTTCCCATGTAGGCTGGCCACCTGCATCGGAATGAGTGTGCATTTTGGTCAGTGTAAAAGCCCAAGGCTCATGCGATGTGGGGAGGCAGAGCCTCTGCGGGGCTGCCCGCTAAAGTTGAGCCTGCCACCTCACACTGCGATGATGCTGCTTGGAGCTGATTTTTGATTATCTTCACAGGGTCCTTACGCCACGTTCCGTATGAGGGACTGTGTAGTGGGAGTAATGGTTGTCTAGGCTTTGTGTTTTGAATATTGTAGTTGTATGGAGTGTGCTTGTGGGATCCCATGCATGTGTGTGTGTGTGTGTGTTGAGGGCAGACAGTGTTCTGTGTGTTTTTTGTTGTTGGGTTTGTGTAAAAGTTTTAATGGGTAGCAGATTAACATTTTGGACAAGAAAGGGTTAATGCAAAAGTGTGGTTGCTAGCAGGTATTTATGGCTGCTGCTAAGCAGGCAGGCAGCTGTAGCTTCACATCCTTTTCCCATTAGAATGCCTTTGAATCACTCTAACCCAGCTCCTTCTCAGGAGCTGATAGGGGGTATGTTTGTATCCTCCTACCTACAGATCCATGGTGGCTACCTGCAAAGTTTGTTAACCCTTACCATAAGCTGGACAGACAAGTGGAGAAACCTGATACCTCAGCTATAGGAGCTGACAGTAAATACCCCAAGCAGAATGAGATAGAGGAAGAGAAAAATAAATGATTGCAGGACATCACTTGGGGGTAACTGAAAAGTAACAACTTGAATATGTGTGCTTGTAACGTAGCTATTATTAGAGGCTGTGATTTTGTGTATAAAACCATCTGTATTTACTAGCCAGTTACTAATGAGAAACTATACCTTGTGTTGTGTGGATTTGTTACTTGTAAAAGATGTTAGAGCATGCAAATTTGCAGCAGCTACTGGAAAATGCTAAGACAAAAACTAGAAAGATTCTAATACAATGGTAGTGTAGAGGGTGAAAAAAAAAAAAAAAAAAAAAAAAGCCTTCTTCAACATGCAGCACAAGAAGCTGCACCAGTAGACCTGGACGAGAGCCTGAACATTTGGACTCTTATCAACCACAAACCTTGAAAGAAGTGAAAGGGACAAGTTGGGAAGAACCGGAGAAAGAACATCGGGTGGAACCGAAGAGAGAACAGCAAGATAATTTCTGAGGACTGTAAATTTGGAAACAGGAGGATGCCTAAGACATGATAAAGAATGTGTAGTCAAGGGAAAGTGAAAGTTTCGATATAATGAGTAGTGATGGCAAAGAACTATGTTTAGAAATAATTGGTCAAGCAAAAGTGCGTGGACAGTAATGTGATTAGCTGAGAAAGTGCATGATCAATAAGATTGTTTCGTGATGGAAAAGTACCAAAGGAACTAACCTACTACTAACCGCTAGGCAGAATACTATAAAAGCCTGTAAGCTCACTCAATAAGGGATTTTGTTTGTAGCCAGAAACGGAGTCAGTGCCTTAGTTGCCACAGGATCGGGCCTGGCAGGGGGTGCCATCCCATATAAAGTCCCATATAATTGCCCATGTACAGTAGATATCTTAGGCATGTTTATCCCTAATAGCACTATGATAATATACAAAAGAGGATTGTGTTCTTGGAGGTCAAAGCATGTTTTTTATTTGAGCTGTGATGACAAAGTAAATTTTTGGAACCTGGGTGAAATAATAGCTGCCTCATTTTTAGCTCCCAAAGTAGCTAAAGCTCAAGCTTTAGCAACATTAAATAAACTAGACTGTTGGCTTGCAAGACAGGCAAATGCTACTTCACTTGTTATAAGCGGACTTTTAACTGATGTCGATAGTATTCGTCATGCCACCTTACAGAATAGAGCAGCAATAGATTTTTTGTTGTTGGCACAAGGACATGGTTGTGCAGAGTTTGAAGGGATGTGCTGTATGAACTTGTCAGATCATTCGGAGTCAATCTATAAAAGTATACAAAAATTAACAGAAGGGGTCAAGCGACTAATGAAGGATGATGGTTTGGATTGGATGACAAAACTCTTTAAAGGATGGGGAATTTCTGGATGGCTTAAAGATTTGCTTATACAAGGTGTAACGATATTATGTGCAGTAGTCTTATTTGTGTTAATAGCAAGTTGTATACTGCGATGTCTGATATCAATGCTTAAGAAAAGTGTAGCGTCCATCTAACTTGCTCAAAAAGAAAAAGGGGGAATTGTGGAGGCATGGTTAGCAAGCAAAGGTCATGTTCCCATGTCTGAGCTTAATTAAGCAGAGATTCTGTGAAAGTGAGAAAAAACACCAGTTGTGTACAGTTGCCAGCAGTGGAAAAACCCTGGAAGTTAACCAATAGAGATAGAAGACCAGCCGGCCAACCTTGTAGCTAAAAATTGTCTGTGAACTAGGAGCAGAGACCTTGAGAGGAGGATGTGTATATGAGCAGGGGAAATCACCGAGATGCACCTGGAATGTACTCAATGCTGTATATGCCAACCAATCACTACGGGAAGCTGTGTGTACGTGGCAGTTTGACACTATATATACCCATTATTTGAGCACAATAAACGGATCACTTTTATCACTCATATTGATTGTGCATGTGTTCCTTCCGTGCGCGACGACACCTAACCCTAACCCTAACCCTAACCCCTAACCCTAACCCCTAACCCTAACCCTAACAGTAACCCTAACCCCCTAACCCTAACCCCCTAACCCTAACCCTAACACCCTAACCCTAACCCTAACCCTAACCCTCATCATCCTCCTTATCTACACAGAGAAACCAAGGGAGTCCCCCTGACAGATCCCATGGACTGTCCGAGGCAGCAGGCTCTGACTGGGAGGTAGAAGTTCTCCTGCCCTGACACCTTCTCAGCACCTCTGACACCAGCAGCTCCTGCACACAGAAGGCTCCTGCTTCGCCCCCAGCACCTCTGCAGGCAGAGCTCAGCTCCAAGCACAGGAACAAGCCCAGCGCCTCCTCCTCACCCAGCCCCTGCTCCTACAGCTGGGATGGCACCAGCACATCTCCTGACAGCTTCTCCTCCCTTTAGAGCACGCACCCACCATGTGTTTCAAGGCAACACTAAAACAGGATTGCAAAGTCAAAGAACATGTACCTGGATGCGCAGGGCAGCCACGGGAAATGCAGCCTCCCGAGGGAGGGGTCTCCTCTGCACTGGTTCCTGCAGGGCTCTGGCTCCTTAAATAGCCCACGCTCAGCGTGGGGGCCCCGTCACAATGGGTGTCTCCACAGCGACCGCCAGGGCTTTGTGATGGCTTCAGAACATGCAACTCTGTCTGAGGACAGGTGAGCAGTCAACAGAGAGTTGATGGGTCAGGTTTAAAGGGAGAACAGCCATGGGAGACATTACTGTGGGCATCTGCTAGAGACCACCTGATCAAGAGGACTCTGTGGATGAAGCACTCTACAGACAGATAGGAAGAGCCTCACGCTCGCAGGCCCTTGTTCTCATGGGGGACTTCAACCACCCTGACATCTGTTGGAGCAATGCTACGGCCCAGCACAAGCAATCCAGGAGGTTCCTCGATTGTGTGGAAGATAACTTCCTTCTGCAAGTAATAGAGGAGCCGACAAGGAGGGGTGCCATGCCAGACCTCATGCTCACCAACAGGGAAGGGCTCATTGGAAATGTGACACTCCAGAGCAGCCTTGGTTGCAGCCATCATGAGATGGTCGAATTTGAGATCCTCAGCACAGTGAGAAGAGCGTGCAGCGAGCTCACTGCCCTGGACTTCAAGAGAGCAGACTTTGGCCTCTTCAGGAACCTGCTTAGGAAGGTTCCATGGGATATAGCCCTAGAGGGCAGGGGAGCCCAAGGTTGTTGGTTGATATTCAAGGATCTCCTACTACAAGCTCAAGAGTATTGCATCGCAACTAGAAGGAAGTGCAGCAGGACGGCCAGGAGACCTGACTGGATGGATAAGGAGCTGCTGAGGAAACTTGGAAGGAAAAAAAAGGCGTATAAAAGGTGGAAGCAAGGACAGGCAGTCTGGGAAGAATACAGGGATGTTGTCTGAGAAGCTATGGACCAGGTTAGGAAAGCTAAGGCCCAGTTAGAATTAAACTTGGCTAGGGGTGTGAAAGATAACAGGAAGGGATTCTATAGTTACATTGCAAATGAAAGATAGGGTAGGGACAACGTAGGCCCCCTCCAGAAACTATCAAGAGAACTGGCTACCCTAGATTTGCAGACGGCTGAGGTTCTTCATGACTTCTTTGCCTCTGTCTTCACTGGCAAAGGCTCTGACCGCACCACCCAAGTCTTGGAATGCAGACACAGGGAATGTGAGAATAAAGACCCTAGGCCCACTGTAGGAGAGGATCTGGTTTGAGACCATCCTAAAAACCTAAACGTACACAAGTCCATGGGACCTGGACATCCATCTGCGGGTCCTGAAGGAGCTGGCAAATGAAGTTGCTAAGACACTGGCCATCATATTTGAAAAATCATGGCACTCAGGTGAAGTTCCTGATGACTGGAGAAAGGGAAATATGACCTCATTTTTCAAGAAGGGGAAAATGGATGAGCCAGGGAATTACAGACCAGTCAGTCTCACCTTTCCTCAGTCCTCAGTCTCCTCTCAGCACCTGAGGTTCACGGACTCAATCCAAATACACCATGGGGCTCATGAAAACCTTTGGGATTTGTCAAGCCTTGCAGATTGCACAGCACATTTTAGGATTCCGAGTGCAGGAAGATTGCAAAGGGCAACGGATAAAAGTTATTTTGAATTTTTTTTTCTTACTTTTCAGTTTAGAAATTTCTGTGACTTCGGGAATGCCTGGCACAGGGATCACTAGAACCTGCCAGCACCCCTCCTGCCTTCCGCAATGCCCAGTGGGCTTGCGTGGGCCTTGACTGTCCCCTTGTGCTGAGCTCCCAGTGACAGATTTACAGGAGGTTGAAAATTTATGAAACCGTTCTAGCAGTGATTATATTTGAAAAGTTTGTAGTTTGCAAAGAAAGCCTTTGTACATATGTTAAAATTTTGTAACTTTGCTGTTCTGTATTTTAGGTACTCTTCCAGTAGGTGATTGTGTTTAGAAATCATAAATCAATAGAGAAGCTTCATACGCTGAATACTGCAGTTGTGTTGGTTTCCATCTTAGGTACTTTATAACTAAACGCTACAATGGTGACTTTAGGAATAGAGACAAATATAACCTAACCCTAACCCTAACCCTAACCCTAACCCTAACCCCCTAACCCTAACCCTAACCCTAACCCTAACCCCTAACCCTAACCCTAACCCTAACCCTAACACTAACCCTAACCCCTAACCCCTAACCCTAACCCTAACCCTAACCCTAACCCCTAACCCTAACCCTAACAGTAACCCTAACCCCCTAACCCTAACCCCCTAACCCTAACCCTAACCCCCTAACCCTAACCCTAACCCTAACCCTAACCCTCATCATCCTCCTTATCTACACAGAGAAACCAAGGGAGTCCCCCTGACACATCCCATGGACTGTCCGAGGCAGCAGGCTCTGACTGGGAGGTAGAAGTTCTCCTGCCCTGACACCTTCTCAGCACCTCTGACACCAGCAGCTCCTGCACACAGAAGGCTCCTGCTTCGCCCCCAGCACCTCTGCAGGCAGAGCTCAGCTCCAAGCACAGGAACAAGCCCAGCGCCTCCTCCTCACCCATCCCCTGCTCCTACAGCTGGGATGGCACCAGCACATCTCCTGACAGCTTCTCCTCCCTTTAGAGCACGCACCCACCATGTGTTTCAAGGCAACACTAAAACAGGATTGCAAAGTCAAAGAACATGTACCTGGATGCGCAGGGCAGCCACGGGAAATGCAGCCTCCCGAGGGAGGGGTCTCCTCTGCACTGGTTCCTGCAGGGCTCTGGCTCCTTAAATAGCCCACGCTCAGCGTGGGGGCCCCGTCACAATGGGTGTCTCCACAGCGACCGCCAGGGCTTTGTGATGGCTTCAGAACATGCAACTCTGTCTGAGGACAGGTGAGCAGTCAACAGAGAGTTGATGGGTCAGGTTTAAAGGGAGAACAGCCATGGGAGACATTACTGTGGGCATCTGCTAGAGACCACCTGATCAAGAGGACTCTGTGGATGAAGCACTCTACAGACAGATAGGAAGAGCCTCACGCTCGCAGGCCCTTGTTCTCATGGGGGACTTCAACCACCCTGACATCTGTTGGAGCAATGCTACGGCCCAGCACAAGCAATCCAGGAGGTTCCTCGATTGTGTGGAAGATAACTTCCTTCTGCAAGTAATAGAGGAGCCGACAAGGAGGGGTGCCATGCCAGACCTCATGCTCACCAACAGGGAAGGGCTCATTGGAAATGTGACACTCCAGAGCAGCCTTGGTTGCAGCCATCATGAGATGGTCGAATTTGAGATCCTCAGCACAGTGAGAAGAGCGTGCAGCGAGCTCACTGCCCTGGACTTCAAGAGAGCAGACTTTGGCCTCTTCAGGAACCTGCTTAGGAAGGTTCCATGGGATATAGCCCTAGAGGGCAGGGGAGCCCAAGGTTGTTGGTTGATATTCAAGGATCTCCTACTACAAGCTCAAGAGTATTGCATCGCAACTAGAAGGAAGTGCAGCAGGACGGCCAGGAGACCTGACTGGATGGATAAGGAGCTGCTGAGGAAACTTGGAAGGAAAAAAAAGGCTTATAAAAGGTGGAAGCAAGGACAGGCAGTCTGGGAAGAATACAGGGATGTTGTCTGAGAAGCTATGGACCAGGTTAGGAAAGCTAAGGCCCAGTTAGAATTAAACTTGGCTAGGGGTGTGAAAGATAACAGGAAGGGATTCTATAGTTACATTGCAAATGAAAGATAGGGTAGGGACAACGTAGGCCCCCTCCAGAAACTATCAAGAGAACTGGCTACCCTAGATTTGCAGACGGCTGAGGTTCTTCATGACTTCTTTGCCTCTGTCTTCACTGGCAAAGGCTCTGACCGCACCACCCAAGTCTTGGAATGCAGACACAGGGAATGTGAGAATAAAGACCCTAGGCCCACTGTAGGAGAGGATCTGGTTTGAGACCATCCTAAAAACCTAAACGTACACAAGTCCATGGGACCTGGACATCCATCTGCGGGTCCTGAAGGAGCTGGCAAATGAAGTTGCTAAGACACTGGCCATCATATTTGAAAAATCATGGCACTCAGGTGAAGTTCCTGATGACTGGAGAAAGGGAAATATGACCCCATTTTTCAAGAAGGGGAAAATGGATGAGCCAGGGAATTACAGACCAGTCAGTCTCACCTTTCCTCAGTCCTCAGTCTCCTCTCAGCACCTGAGGTTCACGGACTCAATCCAAATACACCATGGGGCTCATGAAAACCTTTGGGATTTGTCAAGCCTTGCAGATTGCACAGCACATTTTAGGATTCCGAGTGCAGGAAGATTGCAAAGGGCAACGGATAAAAGTTATTTTGAATTTTTTTTTCTTACTTTTCAGTTTAGAAATTTCTGTGACTTCGGGAATGCCTGGCACAGGGATCACTAGAACCTGCCAGCACCCCTCCTGCCTTCCGCAATGCCCAGTGGGCTTGCGTGGGCCTTGACTGTCCCCTTGTGCTGAACTCCCAGTGACAGATTTACAGGAGGGTGAAAATTTATGAAACCGTTCTAGCAGTGATTATATTTGAAAAGTTTGTAGTTTGCAAAGAAAGCCTTTGTACATATGTTAAAATTTTGTAACTTTGCTGTTCTGTATTTTAGGTACTGTTCCAGTAGGTGATTGTGTTTAGAAATCATAAATCAATAGAGAAGCTTCATACGCTGAATACTGCAGTTGTGTGGGTTTGTATCTTAGGTAATTTATATCTAAAGGCTACAATGGTGACTTTAGGAATAGAGACAAATATAACCTAACCCTAACCCTAACCCTAACCCCCTAACCCTAACCCTAACCCTAACCCTAACCCCTAACCCTAACCCTAACCCTAACCCAAACCCTAACCCTAACCCCTAACCCCTAACCCTAACCCTAACCCTAACCCTAACCCCTAACCCTAACCCTAACCCTAACCCTAACCCCCTAACCCTAACCCCTAACCCTAACCCCCTAACCCTAACCCTAACACCCTAACCCTAACCCTAACCCTAACCCTAACCCTCATCATCCTCCTTATCTACACAGAGAAACCAAGGGAGTCCCCCTGACACATCCCATGGACTGTCCGAGGCAGCAGGCTCTGACTGGGAGGTAGAAGTTCTCCTGCCCTGACACCTTCTCAGCACCTCTGACACCAGCAGCTCCTGCACACAGAAGGCTCCTGCTTCGCCCCCAGCACCTCTGCAGGCAGAGCTCAGCTCCAAGCACAGGAACAAGCCCAGCGCCTCCTCCTCACCCATCCCCTGCTCCTACAGCTGGGATGGCACCAGCACATCTCCTGACAGCTTCTCCTCCCTTTAGAGCACGCACCCACCATGTGTTTCAAGGCAACACTAAAACAGGATTGCAAAGTCAAAGAACATGTACCTGGATGCGCAGGGCAGCCACGGGAAATGCAGCCTCCCGAGGGAGGGGTCTCCTCTGCACTGGTTACTGCAGGGCTCTGGCTCCTTAAATAGCCCACGCTCAGCGTGGGGGCCCCGTCACAATGGGTGTCTCCACAGCGACCGACAGGGCTTTGTGATGGCTTCAGAACATGCAACTCTGTCTGAGGACAGGTGAGCAGTCAACAGAGAGTTTATGGGTTTAAAGGGAGAACAGCCATGGGAGACATTACTGTGGGCATCTGCTAGAGACCACCTGATCAAGAGGACTCTGTGGATGAAGCACTCTACAGACAGATAGGAAGAGCCTCACGCTCGCAGGCCCTTGTTCTCATGGGGGACTTCAACCACCCTGACATCTGTTGGAGCAATGCTACGGCCCAGCACAAGCAATCCAGGAGGTTCCTCGATTGTGTGGAAGATAACTTCCTTCTGCAAGTAATAGAGGAGCCGACAAGGAGGGGTGCCATGCCAGACCTCATGCTCACCAACAGGGAAGGGCTCATTGGAAATGTGACACTCCAGAGCAGCCTTGGTTGCAGCCATCATGAGATGGTCGAATTTGAGATCCTCAGCACAGTGAGAAGAGCGTGCAGCGAGCTCACTGCCCTGGACTTCAAGAGAGCAGACTTTGGCCTCTTCAGGAACCTGCTTAGGAAGGTTCCATGGGATATAGCCCTAGAGGGCAGGGGAGCCCAAGGTTGTTGGTTGATATTCAAGGATCTCCTACTACAAGCTCAAGAGTATTGCATCGCAACTAGAAGGAAGTGCAGCAGGACGGCCAGGAGACCTGACTGGATGGATAAGGAGCTGCTGAGGAAACTTGGAAGGAAAAAAAAGGCTTATAAAAGGTGGAAGCAAGGACAGGCAGTCTGGGAAGAATACAGGGATGTTGTCTGAGAAGCTATGGACCAGGTTAGGAAAGCTAAGGCCCAGTTAGAATTAAACTTGGCTAGGGGTGTGAAAGATAACAGGAAGGGATTCTATAGTTACATTGCAAATGAAAGATAGGGTAGGGACAACGTAGGCCCCCTCCAGAAACTATCAAGAGAACTGGCTACCCTAGATTTGCAGACGGCTGAGGTTCTTCATGACTTCTTTGCCTCTGTCTTCACTGGCAAAGGCTCTGACCGCACCACCCAAGTCTTGGAATGCAGACCCAGGGAATGTGAGAATAAAGACCCTAGGCCCACTGTAGGAGAGGATCTGGTTTGAGACCATCCTAAAAACCTAAACGTACACAAGTCCATGGGACCTGGACATCCATCTGCGGGTCCTGAAGGAGCTGGCAAATGAAGTTGCTAAGACACTGGCCATCATATTTGAAAAATCATGGCACTCAGGTGAAGTTCCTGATGACTGGAGAAAGGGAAATATGACCTCATTTTTCAAGAAGGGGAAAATGGATGAGCCAGGGAATTACAGACCAGTCAGTCTCACCTTTCCTCAGTCCTCAGTCTCCTCTCAGCACCTGAGGTTCACGGACTCAATCCAAATACACCATGGGGCTCATGAAAACCTTTGGGATTTGTCAAGCCTTGCAGATTGCACAGCACATTTTAGGATTCCGAGTGCAGGAAGATTGCAAAGGGCAACGGATAAAAGTTATTTTGAATTTTTTTTTCTTACTTTTCAGTTTAGAAATTTCTGTGACTTCGGGAATGCCTGGCACAGGGATCACTAGAACCTGCCAGCACCCCTCCTGCCTTCCGCAATGCCCAGTGGGCTTGCGTGGGCCTTGACTGTCCCCTTGTGCTGAACTCCCAGTGACAGATTTACAGGAGGGTGAAAATTTATGAAACCGTTCTAGCAGTGATTATATTTGAAAAGTTTGTAGTTTGCAAAGAAAGCCTTTGTACATATGTTAAAATTTTGTAACTTTGCTGTTCTGTATTTTAGGTACTCTTCCAGTAGGTGATTGTGTTTAGAAATCATAAATCAATAGAGAAGCTTCATACGCTGAATACTGCAGTTGTGTGGGTTTGTATCTTAGGTACTTTATAACTAAAGGCTACAATGGTGACTTTAGGAATAGAGACAAATATAACCTAACCCTAACCCTAACCCTAACCCTAACCCTAACCCCCTAACCCTAACCCTAACCCCCTAACCCTAACCCTAACCCTAACCCTAACCCTAAACCTAACCCCTAACCCTAACCCTAACAGTAACCCTAACCCCCTAACCCTAACCCCCTAACCCTAACCCTAACCCCCTAACCCTAACCCTAACCCTAACCCTAACCCCCTAACCCTAACCCTAACACCCTAACCCTAACCCTAACCCTAACCCTCATCATCCTCCTTATCTACACAGAGAAACCAAGGGAGTCCCCCTGACAGATCCCATGGACTGTCCGAGGCAGCAGGCTCTGACTGGGAGGTAGAAGTTCTCCTGCCCTGACACCTTCTCAGCACCTCTGACACCAGCAGCTCCTGCACACAGAAGGCTCCTGCTTCGCCCCCAGCACCTCTGCAGGCAGAGCTCAGCTCCAAGCACAGGAACAAGCCCAGCGCCTCCTCCTCACCCATCCCCTGCTCCTACAGCTGGGATGGCACCAGCACATCTCCTGACAGCTTCTCCTCCCTTTAGAGCACGCACCCACCATGTGTTTCAAGGCAACACTAAAACAGGATTGCAAAGTCAAAGAACATGTACCTGGATGCGCAGGGCAGCCACGGGAAATGCAGCCTCCCGAGGAAGGGGTCTCCTCTGCACTGGTTACTGCAGGGCTCTGGCTCCTTAAATAGCCCACGCTCAGCGTGGGGGCCCCGTCACAATGGGTGTCTCCACAGCGACCGCCAGGGCTTTGTGATGGCTTCAGAACATGCAACTCTGTCTGAGGACAGGTGAGCAGTCAACAGAGAGTTGATGGGTCAGGTTTAAAGGGAGAACAGCCATGGGAGACATTACTGTGGGCATCTGCTAGAGACCACCTGATCAAGAGGACTCTGTGGATGAAGCACTCTACAGACAGATAGGAAGAGCCTCACGCTTGCAGGCCCTTGTTCTCATGGGGGACTTCAACCACCCTGACATCTGTTGGAGCAATGGTACGGCCCAGCACAAGCAATCCAGGAGGTTCCTCGATTGTGTGGAAGATAACTTCCTTCTGCAAGTAATAGAGGAGCCGACAAGGAGGGGTGCCATGCCAGACCTCATGCTCACCAACAGGGAAGGGCTCATTGGAAATGTGACACTCCAGAGCAGCCTTGGTTGCAGCCATCATGAGATGGTCGAATTTGAGATCCTCAGCACAGTGAGAAGAGCGTGCAGCGAGCTCACTGCCCTGGACTTCAAGAGAGCAGACTTTGGCCTCTTCAGGAACCTTCTTAGGAAGGTTCCATGGGATATAGCCCTAGAGGGCAGGGGAGCCCAAGGTTGTTGGTTGATATTCAAGGATCTCCTACTACAAGCTCAAGAGTATTGCATCGCAACTAGAAGGAAGTGCAGCAGGACGGCCAGGAGACCTGACTGGATGGATAAGGAGCTGCTGAGGAAACTTGGAAGGAAAAAAAAGGCTTATAAAAGGTGGAAGCAAGGACAGGCAGTCTGGGAAGAATACAGGGATGTTGTCTGAGAAGCTATGGACCAGGTTAGGAAAGCTAAGGCCCAGTTAGAATTAAACTTGGCTAGGGGTGTGAAAGATAACAGGAAGGGATTCTATAGTTACATTGCAAATGAAAGATAGGGTAGGGACAACGTAGGCCCCCTCCAGAAACTATCAAGAGAACTGGCTACCCTAGATTTGCAGACGGCTGAGGTTCTTCATGACTTCTTTGCCTCTGTCTTCACTGGCAAAGGCTCTGACCGCACCACCCAAGTCTTGGAATGCAGACCCAGGGAATGTGAGAATAAAGACCCTAGGCCCACTGTAGGAGAGGATCTGGTTTGAGACCATCCTAAAAACCTAAACGTACACAAGTCCATGGGACCTGGACATCCATCTGCGGGTCCTGAAGGAGCTGGCAAATGAAGTTGCTAAGACACTGGCCATCATATTTGAAAAATCATGGCACTCAGGTGAAGTTCCTGATGACTGGAGAAAGGGAAATATGACCCCATTTTTCAAGAAGGGGAAAATGGATGAGCCAGGGAATTACAGACCAGTCAGTCTCACCTTTCCTCAGTCCTCAGTCTCCTCTCAGAACCTGAGGTTCACGGACTCAATCCAAATACACCATGGGGCTCATGAAAACCTTTGGGATTTGTCAAGCCTTGCAGATTGCACAGCACATTTTAGGATTCCGAGTGCAGGAAGATTGCAAAGGGCAACGGATAAAAGTTATTTTGAATTTTTTTTTCTTACTTTTCAGTTTAGAAATTTCTGTGACTTCGGGAATGCCTGGCACAGGGATCACTAGAACCTGCCAGCACCCCTCCTGCCTTCCGCAATGCCCAGTGGGCTTGCGTGGGCCTTGACTGTCCCCTTGTGCTGAACTCCCAGTGACAGATTTACAGGAGGGTGAAAATTTATGAAACCGTTCTAGCAGTGATTATATTTGAAAAGTTTGTAGTTTGCAAAGAAAGCCTTTGTACATATGTTAAAATTTTGTAACTTTGCTGTTCTGTATTTTAGGTACTCTTCCAGTAGGTGATTGTGTTTAGAAATCATAAATCAATAGAGAAGCTTCATACGCTGAATACTGCAGTTGTGTGGGTTTGTATCTTAGGTAATTTATATCTAAAGGCTACAATGGTGACTTTAGGAATAGAGACAAATATAACCTAACCCTAACCCTAACCCTAACCCTAACCCCCTAACCCTAACCCTAACCCTAACCCCTAACCCTAACCCTAACCCTAACCCAAACCCTAACCCTAACCCCTAACCCCTAACCCTAACCCTAACCCTAACCCTAACCCCTAACCCTAACCCTAACCCTAACCCTAACCCCCTAACCCTAACCCCTAACCCTAACCCCCTAACCCTAACCCTAACACCCTAACCCTAACCCTAACCCTAACCCTAACCCTCATCATCCTCCTTATCTACACAGAGAAACCAAGGGAGTCCCCCTGACAGATCCCATGGACTGTCCGAGGCAGCAGGCTCTGACTGGGAGGTAGAAGTTCTCCTGCCCTGACACCTTCTCAGCACCTCTGACACCAGCAGCTCCTGCACACAGAAGGCTCCTGCTTCGCCCCCAGCACCTCTGCAGGCAGAGCTCAGCTCCAAGCACAGGAACAAGCCCAGCGCCTCCTCCTCACCCAGCCCCTGCTCCTACAGCTGGGATGGCACCAGCACATCTCCTGACAGCTTCTCCTCCCTTTAGAGCACGCACCCACCATGTGTTTCAAGGCAACACTAAAACAGGATTGCAAAGTCAAAGAACATGTACCTGGATGCGCAGGGCAGCCACGGGAAATGCAGCCTCCCGAGGGAGGGGTCTCCTCTGCACTGGTTACTGCAGGGCTCTGGCTCCTTAAATAGCCCACGCTCAGCGTGGGGGCCCCGTCACAATGGGTGTCTCCACAGCGACCGACAGGGCTTTGTGATGGCTTCAGAACATGCAACTCTGTCTGAGGACAGGTGAGCAGTCAACAGAGAGTTTATGGGTTTAAAGGGAGAACAGCCATGGGAGACATTACTGTGGGCATCTGCTAGAGACCACCTGATCAAGAGGACTCTGTGGATGAAGCACTCTACAGACAGATAGGAAGAGCCTCACGCTCGCAGGCCCTTGTTCTCATGGGGGACTTCAACCACCCTGACATCTGTTGGAGCAATGCTACGGCCCAGCACAAGCAATCCAGGAGGTTCCTCGATTGTGTGGAAGATAACTTCCTTCTGCAAGTAATAGAGGAGCCGACAAGGAGGGGTGCCATGCCAGACCTCATGCTCACCAACAGGGAAGGGCTCATTGGAAATGTGACACTCCAGAGCAGCCTTGGTTGCAGCCATCATGAGATGGTCGAATTTGAGATCCTCAGCACAGTGAGAAGAGCGTGCAGCGAGCTCACTGCCCTGGACTTCAAGAGAGCAGACTTTGGCCTCTTCAGGAACCTGCTTAGGAAGGTTCCATGGGATATAGCCCTAGAGGGCAGGGGAGCCCAAGGTTGTTGGTTGATATTCAAGGATCTCCTACTACAAGCTCAAGAGTATTGCATCGCAACTAGAAGGAAGTGCAGCAGGACGGCCAGGAGACCTGACTGGATGGATAAGGAGCTGCTGAGGAAACTTGGAAGGAAAAAAAAGGCTTATAAAAGGTGGAAGCAAGGACAGGCAGTCTGGGAAGAATACAGGGATGTTGTCTGAGAAGCTATGGACCAGGTTAGGAAAGCTAAGGCCCAGTTAGAATTAAACTTGGCTAGGGGTGTGAAAGATAACAGGAAGGGATTCTATAGTTACATTGCAAATGAAAGATAGGGTAGGGACAACGTAGGCCCCCTCCAGAAACTATCAAGAGAACTGGCTACCCTAGATTTGCAGACGGCTGAGGTTCTTCATGACTTCTTTGCCTCTGTCTTCACTGGCAAAGGCTCTGACCGCACCACCCAAGTCTTGGAATGCAGACCCAGGGAATGTGAGAATAAAGACCCTAGGCCCACTGTAGGAGAGGATCTGGTTTGAGACCATCCTAAAAACCTAAACGTACACAAGTCCATGGGACCTGGACATCCATCTGCGGGTCCTGAAGGAGCTGGCAAATGAAGTTGCTAAGACACTGGCCATCATATTTGAAAAATCATGGCACTCAGGTGAAGTTCTTGATGACTGGAGAAAGGGAAATATGACCTCATTTTTCAAGAAGGGGAAAATGGATGAGCCAGGGAATTACAGACCAGTCAGTCTCACCTTTCCTCAGTCCTCAGTCTCCTCTCAGCACCTGAGGTTCACGGACTCAATCCAAATACACCATGGGGCTCATGAAAACCTTTGGGATTTGTCAAGCCTTGCAGATTGCACAGCACATTTTAGGATTCCGAGTGCAGGAAGATTGCAAAGGGCAATGGATAAAAGTTATTTTGAATTCTTTTTTTCTTACTTTTCAGTTTAGAAATTTCTGTGACTTCGGGAATGCCTGGCACAGGGATCACTAGAACCTGCCAGCACCCCTCCTGCCTTCCGCAATGCCCAGTGGACTTGCGTGGGCCTTGACTGTCCCCTTGTGCTGAGCTCCCAGTGACAGATTTACAGGAGGGTGAAAATTTATGAAACCGTTCTAGCAGTGATTATATTTGAAAAGTTTGTAGTTTGCAAAGAAAGCCTTTGTACATATGTTAAAATTTTGTAACTTTGCTGTTCTGTATTTTAGGTACTGTTCCAGTAGGTGATTGTGTTTAGAAATCATAAATCAATAGAGAAGCTTCATACGCTGAATACTGCAGTTGTGTGGGTTTGTATCTTAGGTACTTTATAACTAAAGGCTACAATGGTGACTTTAGGAATAGAGACAAATATAACCTAACCCTAACCCTAACCCTAACCCTAACCCTAACCCCCTAACCCTAACCCTAACCCCCTAACCCTAACCCTAACCCTAACCCTAAACCTAACCCCTAACCCTAACCCTAACAGTAACCCTAACCCCCTAACCCTAACCCCCTAACCCTAACCCTAACCCCCTAACCCTAACCCTAACCCTAACCCTAACCCCCTAACCCTAACCCTAACACCCTAACCCTAACCCTAACCCTAACCCTCATCATCCTCCTTATCTACACAGAGAAACCAAGGGAGTCCCCCTGACAGATCCCATGGACTGTCCGAGGCAGCAGGCTCTGACTGGGAGGTAGAAGTTCTCCTGCCCTGACACCTTCTCAGCACCTCTGACACCAGCAGCTCCTGCACACAGAAGGCTCCTGCTTCGCCCCCAGCACCTCTGCAGGCAGAGCTCAGCTCCAAGCACAGGAACAAGCCCAGCGCCTCCTCCTCACCCATCCCCTGCTCCTACAGCTGGGATGGCACCAGCACATCTCCTGACAGCTTCTCCTCCCTTTAGAGCACGCACCCACCATGTGTTTCAAGGCAACACTAAAACAGGATTGCAAAGTCAAAGAACATGTACCTGGATGCGCAGGGCAGCCACGGGAAATGCAGCCTCCCGAGGAAGGGGTCTCCTCTGCACTGGTTACTGCAGGGCTCTGGCTCCTTAAATAGCCCACGCTCAGCGTGGGGGCCCCGTCACAATGGGTGTCTCCACAGCGACCGCCAGGGCTTTGTGATGGCTTCAGAACATGCAACTCTGTCTGAGGACAGGTGAGCAGTCAACAGAGAGTTGATGGGTCAGGTTTAAAGGGAGAACAGCCATGGGAGACATTACTGTGGGCATCTGCTAGAGACCACCTGATCAAGAGCACTCTGTGGATGAAGCACTCTACAGACAGATAGGAAGAGCCTCACGCTCGCAGGCCCTTGTTCTCATGGGGGACTTCAACCACCCTGACATCTGTTGGAGCAATGCTACGGCCCAGCACAAGCAATCCAGGAGGTTCCTCGATTGTGTGGAAGATAACTTCCTTCTGCAAGTAATAGAGGAGCCGACAAGGAGGGGTGCCATGCCAGACCTCATGCTCACCAACAGGGAAGGGCTCATTGGAAATGTGACACTCCAGAGCAGCCTTGATTGCAGCCATCATGAGATGGTCGAATTTGAGATCCTCAGCACAGTGAGAAGAGCGTGCAGCGAGCTCACTGCCCTGGACTTCAAGAGAGCAGACTTTGGCCTCTTCAGGAACCTGCTTAGGAAGGTTCCATGGGATATAGCCCTAGAGGGCAGGGGAGCCCAAGGTTGTTGGTTGATATTCAAGGATCTCCTACTACAAGCTCAAGAGTATTGCATCGCAACTAGAAGGAAGTGCAGCAGGACGGCCAGGAGACCTGACTGGATGGATAAGGAGCTGTTGAGGAAACTTGGAAGGAAAAAAAAGGCTTATAAAAGGTGGAAGCAAGGACAGGCAGTCTGGGAAGAATACAGGGATGTTGTCTGAGAAGCTATGGACCAGGTTAGGAAAGCTAAGACCCAGTTAGAATTAAACTTGGCTAGGGGTGTGAAAGATAACAGGAAGGGATTCTATAGTTACATTGCAAATGAAAGATAGGGTAAGGACAACGTAGGCCCCCTCCAGAAACTATCAAGAGAACTGGCTACCCTAGATTTGCAGACGGCTGAGGTTCTTCATGACTTCTTTGCCTCTGTCTTCACTGGCAAAGGCTCTGACCGCACCACCCAAGTCTTGGAATGCAGACACAGGGAATGTGAGAATAAAGACCCTAGGCCCACTGTAGGAGAGGATCTGGTTTGAGACCATCCTAAAAACCTAAACGTACACAAGTCCATGGGACCTGGACATCCATCTGCGGGTCCTGAAGGAGCTGGCAAATGAAGTTGCTAAGACACTGGCCATCATATTTGAAAAATCATGGCACTCAGGTGAAGTTCCTGATGACTGGAGAAAGGGAAATATGACCCCATTTTTCAAGAAGGGGAAAATGGATGAGCCAGGGAATTACAGACCAGTCAGTCTCACCTTTCCTCAGTCCTCAGTCTCCTCTCAGCACCTGAGGTTCACGGACTCAATCCAAATACACCATGGGGCTCATGAAAACCTTTGGGATTTGTCAAGCCTTGCAGATTGCACAGCACATTTTAGGATTCCGAGTGCAGGAAGATTGCAAAGGGCAACGGATAAAAGTTATTTTGAATTTTTTTTTCTTACTTTTCAGTTTAGAAATTTCTGTGACTTCGGGAATGCCTGGCACAGGGATCACTAGAACCTGCCAGCACCCCTCCTGCCTTCCGCAATGCCCAGTGGGCTTGCGTGGGCCTTGACTGTCCCCTTGTGCTGAGCTCCCAGTGACAGATTTACAGGAGGGTGAAAATTTATGAAACCGTTCTAGCAGTGATTATATTTGAAAAGTTTGTAGTTTGCAAAGAAAGCCTTTGTACGTATGTTAAAATTTTGTAACTTTGCTGTTCTGTATTTTAGGTACTGTTCCAGTAGGTGATTGTGTTTAGAAATCATAAATCAATAGAGAAGCTTCATACGCTGAATACTGCAGTTGTGTGGGTTTGTATCTTAGGTACTTTATAACTAAAGGCTACAATGGTGACTTTAGGAATACAGACAAATATAACCTAACCCTAACCCTAACCCTAACCCTAACCCTAACCCTAACCCCCTAACCCTAACCCTAACCCTAACCCCTAACCCCTAACCCCTAACCCTAACCCTAACCCCTAACCCCTAACCCTAACCCTAACCCCTAACCCTAACCCTAACAGTAACCCTAACCCCCTAACCCTAACCCCCTAACCCTAACCCTAACACCCTAACCCTAACCCTAACACCCTAAACCTAAACCTCATCATCCTCCTTATCTACACAGAGAAACCAAGGGAGTCCCCCTGACAGATCCCATGGACTGTCCGAGGCAGCAGGCTCTGACTGGGAGGTAGAAGTTCTCCTGCCCTGACACCTTCTCAGCACCTCTGACACCAGCAGCTCCTGCACACAGAAGGCTCCTGCTTCGCCCCCAGCACCTCTGCAGGCAGAGCTCAGCTCCAAGCACAGGAACAAGCCCAGCGCCTCCTCCTCACCCAGCCCCTGCTCCTACAGCTGGGATGGCACCAGCACATCTCCTGACAGCTTCTCCTCCCTTTAGAGCACGCACCCACCATGTGTTTCAAGGCAACACTAAAACAGGATTGCAAAGTCAAAGAACATGTACCTGGATGCGCAGGGCAGCCACGGGAAATGCAGCCTCCCGAGGGAGGGGTCTCCTCTGCACTGGTTCCTGCAGGGCTCTGGCTCCTTAAATAGCCCACGCTCAGCGTGGGGGCCCCGTCACAATGGGTGTCTCCACAGCGACCGACAGGGCTTTGTGATGGCTTCAGAACATGCAACTCTGTCTGAGGACAGGTGAGCAGTCAACAGAGAGTTTATGGGTCAGGTTTAAAGGGAGAACAGCCATGGGAGACATTACTGTGGGCATCTGCTACAGACCACCTGATCAAGAGGACTCTGTGGATGAAGCACTCTACAGACAGATAGGAAGAGCCTCACGCTCGCAGGCGCTTGTTCTCACGGGGGACTTCAACCACCCTGACATCTGTTGGAGCAATGCTACGGCCCAGCACAAGCAATCCAGGAGGTTCCTCGATTGTGTGGAAGATAACTTCCTTCTGCAAGTAATAGAGGAGCCGACAAGGAGGGGTGCCATGCCAGACCTCATGCTCACCAACAGGGAAGGGCTCATTGGAAATGTGACACTCCAGAGCAGCCTTGGTTGCAGCCATCATGAGATGGTCGAATTTGAGATCCTCAGCACAGTGAGAAGAGCGTGCAGCGAGCTCACTGCCCTGGACTTCAAGAGAGCAGACTTTGGCCTCTTCAGGAACCTGCTTAGGAAGGTTCCATGGGATATAGCCCTAGAGGGCAGGGGAGCCCAAGGTTGTTGGTTGATATTCAAGGATCTCCTACTACAAGCTCAAGAGTATTGCATCGCAACTAGAAGGAAGTGCAGCAGGACGGCCAGGAGACCTGACTGGATGGATAAGGAGCTGCTGAGGAAACTTGGAAGGAAAAAAAAGGCTTATAAAAGGTGGAAGCAAGGACAGGCAGTCTGGGAAGAATACAGGGATGTTGTCTGAGAAGCTATGGACCAGGTTAGGAAAGCTAAGACCCAGTTAGAATTAAACTTGGCTAGGGGTGTGAAAGATAACAGGAAGGGATTCTATAGTTACATTGCAAATGAAAGATAGGGTAAGGACAACGTAGGCCCCCTCCAGAAACTATCAAGAGAACTGGCTACCCTAGATTTGCAGACGGCTGAGGTTCTTAATGACTTCTTTGCCTCTGTCTTCACTGGCAAAGGCTCTGACCGCACCACCCAAGTCTTGGAATGCAGACACAGGGAATGTGAGAATAAAGACCCTAGGCCCACTGTAGGAGAGGATCTGGTTTGAGACCATCCTAAAAACCTAAACGTACACAAGTCCATGGGACCTGGACATCCATCTGCGGGTCCTGAAGGAGCTGGCAAATGAAGTTGCTAAGACACTGGCCATCATATTTGAAAAATCATGGCACTCAGGTGAAGTTCCTGATGACTGGAGAAAGGGAAATATGACCTCATTTTTCAAGAAGGGGAAAATGGATGAGCCAGGGAATTACAGACCAGTCAGTCTCACCTTTCCTCAGTCCTCAGTCTCCTCTCAGCACCTGAGGTTCACGGACTCAATCCAAATACACCATGGGGCTCATGAAAACCTTTGGGATTTGTCAAGCCTTGCAGATTGCACAGCACATTTTAGGATTCCGAGTGCAGGAAGATTGCAAAGGGCAACGGATAAAAGTTATTTTGAATTTTTTTTTCTTACTTTTCAGTTTAGAAATTTCTGTGACTTCGGGAATGCCTGGCACAGGGATCACTAGAACCTGCCAGCACCCCTCCTGCCTTCCGCAATGCCCAGTGGGCTTGCGTGGGCCTTGACTGTCCCCTTGTGCTGAGCTCCCAGTGACAGATTTACAGGAGGGTGAAAATTTATGAAACCGTTCTAGCAGTGATTATATTTGAAAAGTTTGTAGTTTGCAAAGAAAGCCTTTGTACATATGTTAAAATTTTGTAACTTTGCTGTTCTGTATTTTAGGTACTGTTCCAGTAGGTGATTGTGTTTAGAAATCATAAATCAATAGAGAAGCTTCATACGCTGAATACTGCAGTTGTGTGGGTTTGTATCTTAGGTACTTTATAACTAAAGGCTACAATGGTGACTTTAGGAATAGAGACAAATATAACCTAACCCTAACCCTAACCCCTAACCCTAACCCTAACCCCTAACCCCTAACCCTAACCCTAACCCTAACCCTAACCCTAACCCTAACAGTAACCCTAACCCCCTAACCCTAACCCCCTAACCCTAACCCTAACACCCTAACCCTAACCCTAACCCTAACCCTAACCCTCATCATCCTCCTTATCTACACAGAGAAACCAAGGGAGTCCCCCTGACAGATCCCATGGACTGTCCGAGGCAGCAGGCTCTGACTGGGAGGTAGAAGTTCTCCTGCCCTGACACCTTCTCAGCACCTCTGACACCAGCAGCTCCTGCACACAGAAGGCTCCTGCTTCGCCCCCAGCACCTCTGCAGGCAGAGCTCAGCTCCAAGCACAGGAACAAGCCCAGCGCCTCCTCCTCACCCATCCCCTTCTCCTACAGCTGGGATGACACCAGCACATCTCCTGACAGCTTCTCCTCCCTTTAGAGCACGCACCCACCATGTGTTTCAAGGCAACACTAAAACAGGATTGCAAAGTCAAAGAACATGTACCTGGATGCGCAGGGCAGCCACGGGAAATGCAGCCTCCCGAGGGAGGGGTCTCCTCTGCACTGGTTCCTGCAGGGCTCTGGCTCCTTAAATAGCCCACGCTCAGCGTGGGGGCCCCGTCACAATGGGTGTCTCCACAGCGACCGCCAGGGCTTTGTGATGGCTTCAGAACATGCAACTCTGTCTGAGGACAGGTGAGCAGTCAACAGAGAGTTGATGGGTTTAAAGGGAGAACAGCCATGGGAGACATTACTGTGGGCATCTGCTAGAGACCACCTGATCAAGAGGACTCTGTGGATGAAGCACTCTACAGACAGATAGGAAGAGCCTCACGCTCGCAGGCCCTTGTTCTCATGGGGGACTTCAACCACCCTGACATCTGTTGGAGCAATGCTACGGCCCAGCACAAGCAATCCAGGAGGTTCCTCGATTGTGTGGAAGATAACTTCCTTCTGCAAGTAATAGAGGAGCCGACAAGGAGGGGTGCCATGCCAGACCTCATGCTCACCAACAGGGAAGGGCTCATTGGAAATGTGACACTCCAGAGCAGCCTTGGTTGCAGCCATCATGAGATGGTCGAATTTGAGATCCTCAGCACAGTGAGAAGAGCGTGCAGCGAGCTCACTGCCCTGGACTTCAAGAGAGCAGACTTTGGCCTCTTCAGGAACCTGCTTAGGAAGGTTCCATGGGATATAGCCCTAGAGGGCAGGGGAGCCCAAGGTTGTTGGTTGATATTCAAGGATCTCCTACTACAAGCTCAAGAGTATTGCATCGCAACTAGAAGGAAGTGCAGCAGGACGGCCAGGAGACCTGACTGGATGGATAAGGAGCTGCTGAGGAAACTTGGAAGGAAAAAAAAGGCGTATAAAAGGTGGAAGCAAGGACAGGCAGTCTGGGAAGAATACAGGGATGTTGTCTGAGAAGCTATGGACCAGGTTAGGAAAGCTAAGGCCCAGTTAGAATTAAACTTGGCTAGGGGTGTGAAAGATAACAGGAAGGGATTCTATAGTTACATTGCAAATGAAAGATAGGGTAGGGACAACGTAGGCCCCCTCCAGAAACTATCAAGAGAACTGGCTACCCTAGATTTGCAGACGGCTGAGGTTCTTCATGACTTCTTTGCCTCTGTCTTCACTGGCAAAGGCTCTGACCGCACCACCCAAGTCTTGGAATGCAGACACAGGGAATGTGAGAATAAAGACCCTAGGCCCACTGTAGGAGAGGATCTGGTTTGAGACCATCCTAAAAACCTAAACGTACACAAGTCCATGGGACCTGGACATCCATCTGCGGGTCCTGAAGGAGCTGGCAAATGAAGTTGCTAAGACACTGGCCATCATAGTTGAAAAATCATGGCACTCAGGTGAAGTTCCTGATGACTGGAGAAAGGGAAATATGACCCCATTTTTCAAGAAGGGGAAAATGGATGAGCCAGGGAATTACAGACCAGTCAGTCTCACCTTTCCTCAGTCCTCAGTCTCCTCTCAGCACCTGAGGTTCACGGACTCAATCCAAATACACCATGGGGCTCATGAAAACCTTTGGGATTTGTCAAGCCTTGCAGATTGCACAGCACATTTTAGGATTCCGAGTGCAGGAAGATTGCAAAGGGCAACGGATAAAAGTTATTTTGAATTTTTTTTTCTTACTTTTCAGTTTAGAAATTTCTGTGACTTCGGGAATGCCTGGCACAGGGATCACTAGAACCTGCCAGCACCCCTCCTGCCTTCCGCAATGCCCAGTGGGCTTGCGTGGGCCTTGACTGTCCCCTTGTGCTGAGCTCCCAGTGACAGATTTACAGGAGGGTGAAAATTTATGAAACCGTTCTAGCAGTGATTATATTTGAAAAGTTTGTAGTTTGCAAAGAAAGCCTTTGTACATATGTTAAAATTTTGTAACTTTGCTGTTCTGTATTTTAGGTACTATTCCAGTAGGTGATTGTGTTTAGAAATCATAAATCAATAGAGAAGCTTCATACGCTGAATACTGCAGTTGTGTGGGTTTGTATCTTAGGTACTTTATAACTAAAGGCTACAATGGTGACTTTAGGAATAGAGACAAATATAACCTAACCCTAACCCTAACCCTAACCCTAACCCCGTAACCCTAACCCTAACCCTAACCCTAACCCTAACCCCTAACCCCTAACCCTAACCCTAACCCTAACCCTAACCCCTAACCCTAACCCTAACAGTAACCCTAACCCCCTAACCCTAACCCCCTAACCCTAACCCTAACACCCTAACCCTAACCCTAACCCTAACCCTAACCCTCATCATCCTCCTTATCTACACAGAGAAACCAAGGGAGTCCCCCTGACAGATCCCATGGACTGTCCGAGGCAGCAGGCTCTGACTGGGAGGTAGAAGTTCTCCTGCCCTGACACCTTCTCAGCACCTCTGACACCAGCAGCTCCTGCACACAGAAGGCTCCTGCTTCGCCCCCAGCACCTCTGCAGGCAGAGCTCAGCTCCAAGCACAGGAACAAGCCCAGCGCCTCCTCCTCACCCATCCCCTGCTCCTACAGCTGGGATGACACCAGCACATCTCCTGACAGCTTCTCCTCCCTTTAGAGCACGCACCCACCATGTGTTTCAAGGCAACACTAAAACAGGATTGCAAAGTCAAAGAACATGTACCTGGATGCGCAGGGCAGCCACGGGAAATGCAGCCTCCCGAGGGAGGGGTCTCCTCTGCACTGGTTCCTGCAGGGCTCTGGCTCCTTAAATAGCCCACGCTCAGCGTGGGGGCCCCGTCACAATGGGTGTCTCCACAGCGACCGCCAGGGCTTTGTGATGGCTTCAGAACATGCAACTCTGTCTGAGGACAGGTGAGCAGTCAACAGAGAGTTGATGGGTTTAAAGGGAGAACAGCCATGGGAGACATTACTGTGGGCATCTGCTAGAGACCACCTGATCAAGAGCACTCTGTGGATGAAGCACTCTACAGACAGATAGGAAGAGCCTCACGCTCGCAGGCCCTTGTTCTCATGGGGGACTTCAACCACCCTGACATCTGTTGGAGCAATGCTACGGCCCAGCACAAGCAATCCAGGAGGTTCCTCGATTGTGTGGAAGATAACTTCCTTCTGCAAGTAATAGAGGAGCCGACAAGGAGGGGTGCCATGCCAGACCTCATGCTCACCAACAGGGAAGGGCTCATTGGAAATGTGACACTCCAGAGCAGCCTTGGTTGCAGCCATCATGAGATGGTCGAATTTGAGATCCTCAGCACAGTGAGAAGAGCGTGCAGCGAGCTCACTGCCCTGGACTTCAAGAGAGCAGACTTTGGCCTCTTCAGGAACCTGCTTAGGAAGGTTCCATGGGATATAGCCCTAGAGGGCAGGGGAGCCCAAGGTTGTTGGTTGATATTCAAGGATCTCCTACTACAAGCTCAAGAGTATTGCATCGCAACTAGAAGGAAGTGCAGCAGGACGGCCAGGAGACCTGACTGGATGGATAAGGAGCTGCTGAGGAAACTTGGAAGGAAAAAAAAGGCTTATAAAAGGTGGAAGCAAGGACAGGCAGTCTGGGAAGAATACAGGGATGTTGTCTGAGAAGCTATGGACCAGGTTAGGAAAGCTAAGGCCCAGTTAGAATTAAACTTGGCTAGGGGTGTGAAAGATAACAGGAAGGGATTCTATAGTTACATTGCAAATGAAAGATAGGGTAGGGACAACGTAGGCCCCCTCCAGAAACTATCAAGAGAACTGGCTACCCTAGATTTGCAGACGGCTGAGGTTCTTCATGACTTCTTTGCCTCTGTCTTCACTGGCAAAGGCTCTGACCGCACCACCCAAGTCTTGGAATGCAGACACAGGGAATGTGAGAATAAAGACCCTAGGCCCACTGTAGGAGAGGATCTGGTTTGAGACCATCCTAAAAACCTAAACGTACACAAGTCCATGGGACCTGGACATCCATCTGCGGGTCCTGAAGGAGCTGGCAAATGAAGTTGCTAAGACACTGGCCATCATATTTGAAAAATCATGGCACTCAGGTGAAGTTCCTGATGACTGGAGAAAGGGAAATATGACCCCATTTTTCAAGAAGGGGAAAATGGATGAGCCAGGGAATTACAGACCAGTCAGTCTCACCTTTCCTCAGTCCTCAGTCTCCTCTCAGCACCTGAGGTTCACGGACTCAATCCAAATACACCATGGGGCTCATGAAAACCTTTGGGATTTGTCAAGCCTTGCAGATTGCACAGCACATTTTAGGATTCCGAGTGCAGGAAGATTGCAAAGGGCAACGGATAAAAGTTATTTTGAATTTTTTTTTCTTACTTTTCAGTTTAGAAATTTCTGTGACTTCGGGAATGCCTGGCACAGGGATCACTAGAACCTGCCAGCACCCCTCCTGCCTTCCGCAATGCCCAGTGGGCTTGCGTGGGCCTTGACTGTCCCCTTGTGCTGAGCTCCCAGTGACAGATTTACAGGAGGGTGAAAATTTATGAAACCGTTCTAGCAGTGATTATATTTGAAAAGTTTGTAGTTTGCAAAGAAAGCCTTTGTACATATGTTAAAATTTTGTAACTTTGCTGTTCTGTATTTTAGGTACTGTTCCAGTAGGTGATTGTGTTTAGAAATCATAAATCAATAGAGAAGCTTCATACGCTGAATACTGCAGTTGTGTGGGTTTGTATCTTAGGTACTTTATAACTAAAGGCTACAATGGTGACTTTAGGAATAGAGACAAATATAACCTAACCCTAACCGTAACCCTAACCCTAAACCCCTAACCCTGTCCCCTAACCCTAACCCTAACCCTAACCCTAACCCTAACCCCTAACCCCTAACCCTAACCCTAACCCTAACCCTAACCCCTAACCCTAACCCTAACAGTAACCCTAACCCCCTAACCCTAACCCTAACACCCTAACCCTAACCCTAACCCTCATCATCCTCCTTATCTACACAGAGAAACCAAGGGAGTCCCCCTGACAGATCCCATGGACTGTCCGAGGCAGCAGGCTCTGACTGGGAGGTAGAAGTTCTCCTGCCCTGACACCTTCTCAGCACCTCTGACACCAGCAGCTCCTGCACACAGAAGGCTCCTGCTTCGCCCCCAGCACCTCTGCAGGCAGAGCTCAGCTCCAAGCACAGGAACAAGCCCAGCGCCTCCTCCTCACCCAGCCCCTGCTCCTACAGCTGGGATGGCACCAGCACATCTCCTGACAGCTTCTCCTCCCTTTAGAGCACGCACCCACCATGTGTTTCAAGGCAACACTAAAACAGGATTGCAAAGTCAAAGAACATGTACCTGGATGCGCAGGGCAGCCACGGGAAATGCAGCCTCCCGAGGGAGGGGTCTCCTCTGCACTGGTTCCTGCACGGCTCTGGCTCCTTAAATAGCCCACGCTCAGCGTGGGGGCCCCGTCACAATGGGTGTCTCCACAGCGACCGACAGGGCTTTGTGATGGCTTCAGAACATGCAACTCTGTCTGAGGACAGGTGAGCAGTCAACAGAGAGTTTATGGGTCAGGTTTAAAGGGAGAACAGCCATGGGAGACATTACTGTGGGCATCTGCTACAGACCACCTGATCAAGAGGACTCTGTGGATGAAGCACTCTACAGACAGATAGGAAGAGCCTCACGCTCGCAGGCCCTTGTTCTCATGGGGGACTTCAACCACCCTGACATCTGTTGGAGCAATGCTACGGCCCAGCACAAGCAATCCAGGAGGTTCCTCGATTGTGTGGAAGATAACTTCCTTCTGCAAGTAATAGAGGAGCCGACAAGGAGGGGTGCCATGCCAGACCTCATGCTCACCAACAGGGAAGGGCTCATTGGAAATGTGACACTCCAGAGCAGCCTTGGTTGCAGCCATCATGAGATGGTCGAATTTGAGATCCTCAGCACAGTGAGAAGAGCGTGCAGCGAGCTCACTGCCCTGGACTTCAAGAGAGCAGACTTTGGCCTCTTCAGGAACCTGCTTAGGAAGGTTCCATGGGATATAGCCCTAGAGGGCAGGGGAGCCCAAGGTTGTTGGTTGATATTCAAGGATCTCCTACTACAAGCTCAAGAGTATTGCATCGCAACTAGAAGGAAGTGCAGCAGGACGGCCAGGAGACCTGACTGGATGGATAAGGAGCTGCTGAGGAAACTTGGAAGGAAAAAAAAGGCTTATAAAAGGTGGAAGCAAGGACAGGCAGTCTGGGAAGAATACAGGGATGTTGTCTGAGAAGCTATGGACCAGGTTAGGAAAGCTAAGACCCAGTTAGAATTAAACTTGGCTAGGGGTGTGAAAGATAACAGGAAGGGATTCTATAGTTACATTGCAAATGAAAGATAGGGTAAGGACAACGTAGGCCCCCTCCAGAAACTATCAAGAGAACTGGCTACCCTAGATTTGCAGACGGCTGAGGTTCTTCATGACTTCTTTGCCTCTGTCTTCACTGGCAAAGGCTCTGACCGCACCACCCAAGTCTTGGAATGCAGACACAGGGAATGTGAGAATAAAGACCCTAGGCCCACTGTAGGAGAGGATCTGGTTTGAGACCATCCTAAAAACCTAAACGTACACAAGTCCATGGGACCTGGACATCCATCTGCGGGTCCTGAAGGAGCTGGCAAATGAAGTTGCTAAGACACTGGCCATCATATTTGAAAAATCATGGCACTCAGGTGAAGTTCCTGATGACTGGAGAAAGGGAAATATGACCCCATTTTTCAAGAAGGGGAAAATGGATGAGCCAGGGAATTACAGACCAGTCAGTCTCACCTTTCCTCAGTCCTCAGTCTCCTCTCAGCACCTGAGGTTCACGGACTCAATCCAAATACACCATGGGGCTCATGAAAACCTTTGGGATTTGTCAAGCCTTGCAGATTGCACAGCACATTTTAGGATTCCGAGTGCAGGAAGATTGCAAAGGGCAACGGATAAAAGTTATTTTGAATTTTTTTTTCTTACTTTTCAGTTTAGAAATTTCTGTGACTTCGGGAATGCCTGGCACAGGGATCACTAGAACCTGCCAGCACCCCTCCTGCCTTCCGCAATGCCCAGTGGGCTTGCGTGGGCCTTGACTGTCCCCTTGTGCTGAGCTCCCAGTGACAGATTTACAGGAGGGTGAAAATTTATGAAACCGTTCTAGCAGTGATTATATTTGAAAAGTTTGTAGTTTGCAAAGAAAGCCTTTGTACATATGTTAAAATTTTGTAACTTTGCTGTTCTGTATTTTAGGTACTGTTCCAGTAGGTGATTGTGTTTAGAAATCATAAATCAATAGAGAAGCTTCATACGCTGAATACTGCAGTTGTGTGGGTTTGTATCTTAGGTACTTTATAACTAAAGGCTACAATGGTGACTTTAGGAATGGAGAAAAATATAACCTAACCATAACACTAACCCTAACCCTAACCCCGTAACCCTAACCCTAACCCTAACCCCTAACCCTAACCCTAACCCACACCCTAACCCTAACCCCTAACCCTAAACCTAACCCTAACCCTAACCCCTAACCCTAACCCTAACCCTAACCCTAACCCTAACCACCTAACCCTAACCCCCTAACCCTAACACCCTAACCCTAACCCTAACCCTAACCCTCATCATCCTCCTTATCTACACAGAGAAACCAAGGGAGTCCCCCTGACAGATCCCATGGACTGTCCGAGGCAGCAGGCTCTGATTGGGAGGTAGAAGTTCTCCTGCCCTGACACCTTCTCAGCACCTCTGACACCAGCAGCTCCTGCACACAGAAGGCTCCTGCTTCGCCCCCAGCACCTCTGCAGGCAGAGCTCAGCTCCAAGCACAGGAACAAGCCCAGCGCCTCCTCCTCACCCATCCCCTGCTCCTACAGCTGGGATGGCACCAGCACATCTCCTGACAGCTTCTCCTCCCTTTAGAGCACGCACCCACCATGTGTTTCAAGGCAACACTAAAACAGGATTGCAAAGTCAAAGAACATGTACCTGGATGCGCAGGGCAGCCACGGGAAATGCAGCCTCCCGAGGGAGGGGTCTCCTCTGCACTGGTTCCTGCAGGGCTCTGGCTCCTTAAATAGCCCACGCTCAGCGTGGGGGCCCCGTCACAATGGGTGTCTCCACAGCGACCGCCAGGGCTTTGTGATGGCTTCAGAACATGCAACTCTGTCTGAGGACAGGTGAGCAGTCAACAGAGAGTTGATGGGTCAGGTTTAAAGGGAGAACAGCCATGGGAGACATTACTGTGGGCATCTGCTAGAGACCACCTGATCAAGAGGACTCTGTGGATGAAGCACTCTACAGACAGATAGGAAGAGCCTCACGCTCGCAGGCCCTTGTTCTCATGGGGGACTTCAACCACCCTGACGTCTGTTGGAGCAATGGTACGGCCCAGCACAAGCAATCCAGGAGGTTCCTCGATTGTGTGGAAGATAACTTCCTTCTGCAAGTAATAGAGGAGCCGACAAGGAGGGGTGCCATGCCAGACCTCATGCTCACCAACAGGGAAGGGCTCATTGGAAATGTGACACTCCAGAGCAGCCTTGGTTGCAGCCATCATGAGATGGTCGAATTTGAGATCCTCAGCACAGTGAGAAGAGCGTGCAGCGAGCTCACTGCCCTGGACTTCAAGAGAGCAGACTTTGGCCTCTTCAGGAACCTGCTTAGGAAGGTTCCATGGGATATAGCCCTAGAGGGCAGGGGAGCCCAAGGTTGTTGGTTGATATTCAAGGATCTCCTACTACAAGCTCAAGAGTATTGCATCGCAACTAGAAGGAAGTGCAGCAGGACGGCCAGGAGACCTGACTGGATGGATAAGGAGCTGCTGAGGAAACTTGGAAGGAAAAAAAAGGCGTATAAAAGGTGGAAGCAAGGACAGGCAGTCTGGGAAGAATACAGGGATGTTGTCTGAGAAGCTATGGACCAGGTTAGGAAAGCTAAGGCCCAGTTAGAATTAAACTTGGCTAGGGGTGTGAAAGATAACAGGAAGGGATTCTATAGTTACATTGCAAATGAAAGATAGGGTAGGGACAACGTAGGCCCCCTCCAGAAACTATCAAGAGAACTGGCTACCCTAGATTTGCAGACGGCTGAGGTTCTTCATGACTTCTTTGCCTCTGTCTTCACTGGCAAAGGCTCTGACCGCACCACCCAAGTCTTGGAATGCAGACACAGGGAATGTGAGAATAAAGACCCTAGGCCCACTGTAGGAGAGGATCTGGTTTGAGACCATCCTAAAAACCTAAACGTACACAAGTCCATGGGACCTGGACATCCATCTGCGGGTCCTGAAGGAGCTGGCAAATGAAGTTGCTAAGACACTGGCCATCATAGTTGAAAAATCATGGCACTCAGGTGAAGTTCCTGATGACTGGAGAAAGGGAAATATGACCCCATTTTTCAAGAAGGGGAAAATGGATGAGCCAGGGAATTACAGACCAGTCAGTCTCACCTTTCCTCAGTCCTCAGTCTCCTCTCAGCACCTGAGGTTCACGGACTCAATCCAAATACACCATGGGGCTCATGAAAACCTTTGGGATTTGTCAAGCCTTGCAGATTGCACAGCACATTTTAGGATTCCGAGTGCAGGAAGATTGCAAAGGGCAACGGATAAAAGTTATTTTGAATTTTTTTTTCTTACTTTTCAGTTTAGAAATTTCTGTGACTTCGGGAATGCCTGGCACAGGGATCACTAGAACCTGCCAGCACCCCTCCTGCCTTCCGCAATGCCCAGTGGGCTTGCGTGGGCCTTGACTGTCCCCTTGTGCTGAGCTCCCAGTGACAGATTTACAGGAGGGTGAAAATTTATGAAACCGTTCTAGCAGTGATTATATTTGAAAAGTTTGTAGTTTGCAAAGAAAGCCTTTGTACATATGTTAAAATTTTGTAACTTTGCTGTTCTGTATTTTAGGTACTGTTCCAGTAGGTGATTGTGTTTAGAAATCATAAATCAATAGAGAAGCTTCATACGCTGAATACTGCAGTTGTGTGGGTTTGTATCTTAGGTACTTTATAACTAAAGGCTACAATGGTGACTTTAGGAATGGAGAAAAATATAACCTAACCCTAACCCTAACCCTAACCCTAACCCCCTAACCCTAACCCTAACCCTAACCCCTAACCCTAACCCTAACCCACACCCTAACCCTAACCCCTTACCCTAAACCTAACCCTAACCCTAACCCCTAACCCTAACCCTAACCCTAACCCTAACCCTAACCACCTAACCCTAACCCCCTAACCCTAACACCCTAACCCTAACCCTAACCCTAACCCTCATCATCCTCCTTATCTACACAGAGAAACCAAGGGAGTCCCCCTGACAGATCCCATGGACTGTCCGAGGCAGCAGGCTCTGACTGGGAGGTAGAAGTTCTCCTGCCCTGACACCTTCTCAGCACCTCTGACACCAGCAGCTCCTGCACACAGAAGGCTCCTGCTTCGCCCCCAGCACCTCTGCAGGCAGAGCTCAGCTCCAAGCACAGGAACAAGCCCAGCGCCTCCTCCTCACCCAGCCCCTGCTCCTACAGCTGGGATGGCACCAGCACATCTCCTGACAGCTTCTCCTCCCTTTAGAGCACGCACCCACCATGTGTTTCAAGGCAACACTAAAACAGGATTGCAAAGTCAAAGAACATGTACCTGGATGCGCAGGGCAGCCACGGGAAATGCAGCCTCCCGAGGGAGGGGTCTCCTCTGCACTGGTTCCTGCACGGCTCTGGCTCCTTAAATAGCCCACGCTCAGCGTGGGGGCCCCGTCACAATGGGTGTCTCCACAGCGACCGACAGGGCTTTGTGATGGCTTCAGAACATGCAACTCTGTCTGAGGACAGGTGAGCAGTCAACAGAGAGTTTATGGGTCAGGTTTAAAGGGAGAACAGCCATGGGAGACATTACTGTGGGCATCTGCTACAGACCACCTGATCAAGAGGACTCTGTGGATGAAGCACTCTACAGACAGATAGGAAGAGCCTCACGCTCGCAGGCCCTTGTTCTCATGGGGGACTTCAACCACCCTGACATCTGTTGGAGCAATGCTACGGCCCAGCACAAGCAATCCAGGAGGTTCCTCGATTGTGTGGAAGATAACTTCCTTCTGCAAGTAATAGAGGAGCCGACAAGGAGGGGTGCCATGCCAGACCTCATGCTCACCAACAGGGAAGGGCTCATTGGAAATGTGACACTCCAGAGCAGCCTTGGTTGCAGCCATCATGAGATGGTCGAATTTGAGATCCTCAGCACAGTGAGAAGAGCGTGCAGCGAGCTCACTGCCCTGGACTTCAAGAGAGCAGACTTTGGCCTCTTCAGGAACCTGCTTAGGAAGGTTCCATGGGATATAGCCCTAGAGGGCAGGGGAGCCCAAGGTTGTTGGTTGATATTCAAGGATCTCCTACTACAAGCTCAAGAGTATTGCATCGCAACTAGAAGGAAGTGCAGCAGGACGGCCAGGAGACCTGACTGGATGGATAAGGAGCTGCTGAGGAAACTTGGAAGGAAAAAAAAGGCTTATAAAAGGTGGAAGCAAGGACAGGCAGTCTGGGAAGAATACAGGGATGTTGTCTGAGAAGCTATGGACCAGGTTAGGAAAGCTAAGACCCAGTTAGAATTAAACTTGGCTAGGGGTGTGAAAGATAACAGGAAGGGATTCTATAGTTACATTGCAAATGAAAGATAGGGTAAGGACAACGTAGGCCCCCTCCAGAAACTATCAAGAGAACTGGCTACCCTAGATTTGCAGACGGCTGAGGTTCTTCATGACTTCTTTGCCTCTGTCTTCACTGGCAAAGGCTCTGACCGCACCACCCAAGTCTTGGAATGCAGACACAGGGAATGTGAGAATAAAGACCCTAGGCCCACTGTAGGAGAGGATCTGGTTTGAGACCATCCTAAAAACCTAAACGTACACAAGTCCATGGGACCTGGACATCCATCTGCGGGTCCTGAAGGAGCTGGCAAATGAAGTTGCTAAGACACTGGCCATCATATTTGAAAAATCATGGCACTCAGGTGAAGTTCCTGATGACTGGAGAAAGGGAAATATGACCCCATTTTTCAAGAAGGGGAAAATGGATGAGCCAGGGAATTACAGACCAGTCAGTCTCACCTTTCCTCAGTCCTCAGTCTCCTCTCAGCACCTGAGGTTCACGGACTCAATCCAAATACACCATGGGGCTCATGAAAACCTTTGGGATTTGTCAAGCCTTGCAGATTGCACAGCACATTTTAGGATTCCGAGTGCAGGAAGATTGCAAAGGGCAACGGATAAAAGTTATTTTGAATTTTTTTTTCTTACTTTTCAGTTTAGAAATTTCTGTGACTTCGGGAATGCCTGGCACAGGGATCACTAGAACCTGCCAGCACCCCTCCTGCCTTCCGCAATGCCCAGTGGGCTTGCGTGGGCCTTGACTGTCCCCTTGTGCTGAGCTCCCAGTGACAGATTTACAGGAGGGTGAAAATTTATGAAACCGTTCTAGCAGTGATTATATTTGAAAAGTTTGTAGTTTGCAAAGAAAGCCTTTGTACATATGTTAAAATTTTGTAACTTTGCTGTTCTGTATTTTAGGTACTGTTCCAGTAGGTGATTGTGTTTAGAAATCATAAATCAATAGAGAAGCTTCATACGCTGAATACTGCAGTTGTGTGGGTTTGTATCTTAGGTACTTTATAACTAAAGGCTACAATGGTGACTTTAGGAATGGAGAAAAATATAACCTAACCATAACACTAACCCTAACCCTAACCCCGTAACCCTAACCCTAACCCTAACCCCTAACCCTAACCCTAACCCACACCCTAACCCTAACCCCTAACCCTAAACCTAACCCTAACCCTAACCCCTAACCCTAACCCTAACCCTAACCCTAACCCTAACCACCTAACCCTAACCCCCTAACCCTAACACCCTAACCCTAACCCTAACCCTAACCCTCATCATCCTCCTTATCTACACAGAGAAACCAAGGGAGTCCCCCTGACAGATCCCATGGACTGTCCGAGGCAGCAGGCTCTGATTGGGAGGTAGAAGTTCTCCTGCCCTGACACCTTCTCAGCACCTCTGACACCAGCAGCTCCTGCACACAGAAGGCTCCTGCTTCGCCCCCAGCACCTCTGCAGGCAGAGCTCAGCTCCAAGCACAGGAACAAGCCCAGCGCCTCCTCCTCACCCATCCCCTGCTCCTACAGCTGGGATGGCACCAGCACATCTCCTGACAGCTTCTCCTCCCTTTAGAGCACGCACCCACCATGTGTTTCAAGGCAACACTAAAACAGGATTGCAAAGTCAAAGAACATGTACCTGGATGCGCAGGGCAGCCACGGGAAATGCAGCCTCCCGAGGGAGGGGTCTCCTCTGCACTGGTTCCTGCAGGGCTCTGGCTCCTTAAATAGCCCACGCTCAGCGTGGGGGCCCCGTCACAATGGGTGTCTCCACAGCGACCGCCAGGGCTTTGTGATGGCTTCAGAACATGCAACTCTGTCTGAGGACAGGTGAGCAGTCAACAGAGAGTTGATGGGTCAGGTTTAAAGGGAGAACAGCCATGGGAGACATTACTGTGGGCATCTGCTAGAGACCACCTGATCAAGAGGACTCTGTGGATGAAGCACTCTACAGACAGATAGGAAGAGCCTCACGCTCGCAGGCCCTTGTTCTCATGGGGGACTTCAACCACCCTGACGTCTGTTGGAGCAATGGTACGGCCCAGCACAAGCAATCCAGGAGGTTCCTCGATTGTGTGGAAGATAACTTCCTTCTGCAAGTAATAGAGGAGCCGACAAGGAGGGGTGCCATGCCAGACCTCATGCTCACCAACAGGGAAGGGCTCATTGGAAATGTGACACTCCAGAGCAGCCTTGGTTGCAGCCATCATGAGATGGTCGAATTTGAGATCCTCAGCACAGTGAGAAGAGCGTGCAGCGAGCTCACTGCCCTGGACTTCAAGAGAGCAGACTTTGGCCTCTTCAGGAACCTGCTTAGGAAGGTTCCATGGGATATAGCCCTAGAGGGCAGGGGAGCCCAAGGTTGTTGGTTGATATTCAAGGATCTCCTACTACAAGCTCAAGAGTATTGCATCGCAACTAGAAGGAAGTGCAGCAGGACGGCCAGGAGACCTGACTGGATGGATAAGGAGCTGCTGAGGAAACTTGGAAGGAAAAAAAAGGCGTATAAAAGGTGGAAGCAAGGACAGGCAGTCTGGGAAGAATACAGGGATGTTGTCTGAGAAGCTATGGACCAGGTTAGGAAAGCTAAGGCCCAGTTAGAATTAAACTTGGCTAGGGGTGTGAAAGATAACAGGAAGGGATTCTATAGTTACATTGCAAATGAAAGATAGGGTAGGGACAACGTAGGCCCCCTCCAGAAACTATCAAGAGAACTGGCTACCCTAGATTTGCAGACGGCTGAGGTTCTTCATGACTTCTTTGCCTCTGTCTTCACTGGCAAAGGCTCTGACCGCACCACCCAAGTCTTGGAATGCAGACACAGGGAATGTGAGAATAAAGACCCTAGGCCCACTGTAGGAGAGGATCTGGTTTGAGACCATCCTAAAAACCTAAACGTACACAAGTCCATGGGACCTGGACATCCATCTGCGGGTCCTGAAGGAGCTGGCAAATGAAGTTGCTAAGACACTGGCCATCATAGTTGAAAAATCATGGCACTCAGGTGAAGTTCCTGATGACTGGAGAAAGGGAAATATGACCCCATTTTTCAAGAAGGGGAAAATGGATGAGCCAGGGAATTACAGACCAGTCAGTCTCACCTTTCCTCAGTCCTCAGTCTCCTCTCAGCACCTGAGGTTCACGGACTCAATCCAAATACACCATGGGGCTCATGAAAACCTTTGGGATTTGTCAAGCCTTGCAGATTGCACAGCACATTTTAGGATTCCGAGTGCAGGAAGATTGCAAAGGGCAACGGATAAAAGTTATTTTGAATTTTTTTTTCTTACTTTTCAGTTTAGAAATTTCTGTGACTTCGGGAATGCCTGGCACAGGGATCACTAGAACCTGCCAGCACCCCTCCTGCCTTCCGCAATGCCCAGTGGGCTTGCGTGGGCCTTGACTGTCCCCTTGTGCTGAGCTCCCAGTGACAGATTTACAGGAGGGTGAAAATTTATGAAACCGTTCTAGCAGTGATTATATTTGAAAAGTTTGTAGTTTGCAAAGAAAGCCTTTGTACATATGTTAAAATTTTGTAACTTTGCTGTTCTGTATTTTAGGTACTGTTCCAGTAGGTGATTGTGTTTAGAAATCATAAATCAATAGAGAAGCTTCATACGCTGAATACTGCAGTTGTGTGGGTTTGTATCTTAGGTACTTTATAACTAAAGGCTACAATGGTGACTTTAGGAATGGAGAAAAATATAACCTAACCCTAACCCTAACCCTAACCCTAACCCCCTAACCCTAACCCTAACCCTAACCCCTAACCCTAACCCTAACCCACACCCTAACCCTAACCCCTTACCCTAAACCTAACCCTAACCCTAACCCCTAACCCTAACCCTAACCCTAACCCTAACCCTAACCACCTAACCCTAACCCCCTAACCCTAACACCCTAACCCTAACCCTAACCCTAACCCTCATCATCCTCCTTATCTACACAGAGAAACCAAGGGAGTCCCCCTGACAGATCCCATGGACTGTCCGAGGCAGCAGGCTCTGATTGGGAGGTAGAAGTTCTCCTGCCCTGACACCTTCTCAGCACCTCTGACACCAGCAGCTCCTGCACACAGAAGGCTCCTGCTTCGCCCCCAGCACCTCTGCAGGCAGAGCTCAGCTCCAAGCACAGGAACAAGCCCAGCGCCTCCTCCTCACCCATCCCCTGCTCCTACAGCTGGGATGGCACCAGCACATCTCCTGACAGCTTCTCCTCCCTTTAGAGCACGCACCCACCATGTGTTTCAAGGCAACACTAAAACAGGATTGCAAAGTCAAAGAACATGTACCTGGATGCGCAGGGCAGCCACGGGAAATGCAGCCTCCCGAGGGAGGGGTCTCCTCTGCACTGGTTCCTGCAGGGCTCTGGCTCCTTAAATAGCCCACGCTCAGCGTGGGGGCCCCGTCACAATGGGTGTCTCCACAGCGACCGCCAGGGCTTTGTGATGGCTTCAGAACATGCAACTCTGTCTGAGGACAGGTGAGCAGTCAACAGAGAGTTGATGGGTCAGGTTTAAAGGGAGAACAGCCATGGGAGACATTACTGTGGGCATCTGCTAGAGACCACCTGATCAAGAGGACTCTGTGGATGAAGCACTCTACAGACAGATAGGAAGAGCCTCACGCTCGCAGGCCCTTGTTCTCATGGGGGACTTCAACCACCCTGACGTCTGTTGGAGCAATGGTACGGCCCAGCACAAGCAATCCAGGAGGTTCCTCGATTGTGTGGAAGATAACTTCCTTCTGCAAGTAATAGAGGAGCCGACAAGGAGGGGTGCCATGCCAGACCTCATGCTCACCAACAGGGAAGGGCTCATTGGAAATGTGACACTCCAGAGCAGCCTTGGTTGCAGCCATCATGAGATGGTCGAATTTGAGATCCTCAGCACAGTGAGAAGAGCGTGCAGCGAGCTCACTGCCCTGGACTTCAAGAGAGCAGACTTTGGCCTCTTCAGGAACCTGCTTAGGAAGGTTCCATGGGATATAGCCCTAGAGGGCAGGGGAGCCCAAGGTTGTTGGTTGATATTCAAGGATCTCCTACTACAAGCTCAAGAGTATTGCATCGCAACTAGAAGGAAGTGCAGCAGGACGGCCAGGAGACCTGACTGGATGGATAAGGAGCTGCTGAGGAAACTTGGAAGGAAAAAAAAGGCGTATAAAAGGTGGAAGCAAGGACAGGCAGTCTGGGAAGAATACAGGGATGTTGTCTGAGAAGCTATGGACCAGGTTAGGAAAGCTAAGGCCCAGTTAGAATTAAACTTGGCTAGGGGTGTGAAAGATAACAGGAAGGGATTCTATAGTTACATTGCAAATGAAAGATAGGGTAGGGACAACGTAGGCCCCCTCCAGAAACTATCAAGAGAACTGGCTACCCTAGATTTGCAGACGGCTGAGGTTCTTCATGACTTCTTTGCCTCTGTCTTCACTGGCAAAGGCTCTGACCGCACCACCCAAGTCTTGGAATGCAGACCCAGGGAATGTGAGAATAAAGACCCTAGGCCCACTGTAGGAGAGGATCTGGTTTGAGACCATCCTAAAAACCTAAACGTACACAAGTCCATGGGACCTGGACATCCATCTGCGGGTCCTGAAGGAGCTGGCAAATGAAGTTGCTAAGACACTGGCCATCATAGTTGAAAAATCATGGCACTCAGGTGAAGTTCCTGATGACTGGAGAAAGGGAAATATGACCCCATTTTTCAAGAAGGGGAAAATGGATGAGCCAGGGAATTACAGACCAGTCAGTCTCACCTTTCCTCAGTCCTCAGTCTCCTCTCAGCACCTGAGGTTCACGGACTCAATCCAAATACACCATGGGGCTCATGAAAACCTTTGGGATTTGTCAAGCCTTGCAGATTGCACAGCACATTTTAGGATTCCGAGTGCAGGAAGATTGCAAAGGGCAACGGATAAAAGTTATTTTGAATTTTTTTTCCTTACTTTTCAGTTTAGAAATTTCTGTGACTTCGGGAATGCCTGGCACAGGGATCACTAGAACCTGCCAGCACCCCTCCTGCCTTCCGCAATGCCCAGTGGGCTTGCGTGGGCCTTGACTGTCCCCTTGTGCTGAGCTCCCAGTGACAGATTTACAGGAGGGTGAAAATTTATGAAACCGTTCTAGCAGTGATTATATTTGAAAAGTTTGTAGTTTGCAAAGAAAGCCTTTGTACATAGGTTAAAATTTTGTAACTTTGCTGTTCTGTATTTTAGGTACTGTTCCAGTAGGTGATTGTGTTTAGAAATCATAAATCAATAGAGAAGCTTCATACGCTGAATACTGCAGTTGTGTGGGTTTGTATCTTAGGTACTTTATAACTAAAGGCTACAATGGTGACTTTAGGAATAGAGACAAATATAACCTAACCCTAACCCTAACCCTAACCCTAACCCCCTAACCCTCACCCTAACCCTAACCCTAACCCCTAACCCTAACCCTAACACTAACCCTAACCCCTAACCCCTAACCCTAACCCTAACCCTAACCCTAACCCCTAACCCTAACCCTAACAGTAACCCTAACCCCCTAACCCTAACCCCCTAACCCTAACCCTAACACCCTAACCCTAACCCTAACCCTAACCCTAACCCCTAACCCTAACCCTAACCCTAACCCCTAACCCCTAACCCTAACCCTAACCCTAACCCCTAACCCTAACCCTAACAGTAACCCTAACCACCTAACCCTAACCCCCTAACCCTAACCCTAACACCCTAACCCTAACCCTAACCCTAACGCTAACCCTCATCATCCTCCTTATCTACACAGAGAAACCAAGGGAGTCCCCCTGACAGATCCCATGGACTGTCCGAGGCAGCAGGCTCTGACTGGGAGGTAGAAGTTCTCCTGCCCTGACACCTTCTCAGCACCTCTGACACCAGCAGCTCCTGCACACAGAAGGCTCCTGCTTCGCCCCCAGCACCTCTGCAGGCAGAGCTCAGCTCCAAGCACAGGAACAAGCCCAGCGCCTCCTCCTCACCCATCCCCTGCTCCTACAGCTGGGATGGCACCAGCACATCTCCTGACAGCTTCTCCTCCCTTTAGAGCACGCACCCACCATGTGTTTCAAGGCAACACTAAAACAGGATTGCAAAGTCAAAGAACATGTACCTGGATGCGCAGGGCAGCCACGGGAAATGCAGCCTCCCGAGGGAGGGGTCTCCTCTGCACTGGTTACTGCAGGGCTCTGGCTCCTTAAATAGCCCACGCTCAGCGTGGGGGCCCCATCACAATGGGTGTCTCCACAGCGACCGCCAGGGCTTTGTGATGGCTTCAGAACATGCAACTCTGTCTGAGGACAGGTGAGCAGTCAACAGAGAGTTGATGGGTCAGGTTTAAAGGGAGAACAGCCATGGGAGACATTACTGTGGGCATCTGCTAGAGACCACCTGATCAAGAGGACTCTGTGGATGAAGCACTCTACAGACAGATAGGAAGAGCCTCACGCTCGCAGGCCCTTGTTCTCATGGGGGACTTCAACCACCCTGACATCTGTTGAAGCCATGGTACGGCCCAGCACAAGCAATCCAGGAGGTTCCTCGATTGTGTGGAAGATAACTTCCTTCTGCAAGTAATAGAGGAGCCGACAAGGAGGGGTGCCATGCCAGACCTCATGCTCACCAACAGGGAAGGGCTCATTGGAAATGTGACACTCCAGAGCAGCCTTGGTTGCAGCCATCATGAGATGGTCGAATTTGAGATCCTCAGCACAGTGAGAAGAGCGTGCAGCGAGCTCACTGCCCTGGACTTCAAGAGAGCAGACTTTGGCCTCTTCAGGAACCTGCTTAGGAAGGTTCCATGGGATATAGCCCTAGAGGGCAGGGGAGCCCAAGGTTGTTGGTTGATATTCAAGGATCTCCTACTACAAGCTCAAGAGTATTGCATCGCAACTAGAAGGAAGTGCAGCAGGACGGCCAGGAGACCTGACTGGATGGATAAGGAGCTGCTGAGGAAACTTGGAAGGAAAAAAAAGGCGTATAAAAGGTGGAAGCAAGGACAGGCAGTCTGGGAAGAATACAGGGATGTTGTCTGAGAAGCTATGGACCAGGTTAGGAAAGCTAAGGCCCATTTAGAATTAAACTTGGCTAGGGGTGTGAAAGATAACAGGAAGGGATTCTATAGTTACATTGCAAATGAAAGATAGGGTAGGGACAACGTAGGCCCCCTCCAGAAACTATCAAGAGAACTGGCTACCCTAGATTTGCAGACGGCTGAGGTTCTTCATGACTTCTTTGCCTCTGTCTTCACTGGCAAAGGCTCTGACCGCACCACCCAAGTCTTGGAATGCAGACACAGGGAATGTGAGAATAAAGACCCTAGGCCCACTGTAGGAGAGGATCTGGTTTGAGACCATCCTAAAAACCTAAACGTACACAAGTCCATGGGACCTGGACATCCATCTGCGGGTCCTGAAGGAGCTGGCAAATGAAGTTGCTAAGACACTGGCCATCATAGTTGAAAAATCATGGCACTCAGGTGAAGTTCCTGATGACTGGAGAAAGGGAAATATGACCCCATTTTTCAAGAAGGGGAAAATGGATGAGCCAGGGAATTACAGACCAGTCAGTCTCACCTTTCCTCAGTCCTCAGTCTCCTCTCAGCACCTGAGGTTCACGGACTCAATCCAAATACACCATGGGGCTCATGAAAACCTTTGGGATTTGTCAAGCCTTGCAGATTGCACAGCACATTTTAGGATTCCGAGTGCAGGAAGATTGCAAAGGGCAACGGATAAAAGTTATTTTGAATTTTTTTTTCTTACTTTTCAGTTTAGAAATTTCTGTGACTTCGGGAATGCCTGGCACAGGGATCACTAGAACCTGCCAGCACCCCTCCTGCCTTCCGCAATGCCCAGTGGGCTTGCGTGGGCCTTGACTGTCCCCTTGTGCTGAGCTCCCAGTGACAGATTTACAGGAGGGTGAAAATTTATGAAACCGTTCTAGCAGTGATTATATTTGAAAAGTTTGTAGTTTGCAAAGAAAGCCTTTGTACATATGTTAAAATTTTGTAACTTTGCTGTTCTGTATTTTAGGTACTGTTCCAGCAGGTGATTGTGTTTAGAAATCATAAATCAATAGAGAAGCTTCATACGCTGAATACTGCAGTTGTGTGGGTTTGTATCTTAGCTACTTTATAACTAAAGGCTACAATGGTGACTTTAGGAATAGAGACAAATATAACCTAACCCTAACCCTAACCCTAACCCTAACCCTAACCCCCTAACCCTAACCCTAACCCTAACCCTAACCCCTAACCGTAACCCTAACCCTAACCCTAACCCATAACCCCTAACCCTAACCCTAACCCTAACCCTAACCCCTAACCCTAACCCTAACAGTAACCCTAACCCCCTAACCCTAACCCCCTAACCCTAACCCTAACACCCTAACCCTAACCCTAACCCTAACCCTCATCATCCTCCTTATCTACACAGAGAAACCAAGGGAGTCCCCCTGACAGATCCCATGGACTGTCCGAGGCAGCAGGCTCTGACTGGGAGGTAGAAGTTCTCCTGCCCTGACACCTTCTCAGCACCTCTGACACCAGCAGCTCCTGCACACAGAAGGCTCCTGCTTCGCCCCCAGCACCTCTGCAGGCAGAGCTCAGCTCCAAGCACAGGAACAAGCCCAGCGCCTCCTCCTCACCCATCCCCTGCTCCTACAGCTGGGATGGCACCAGCACATCTCCTGACAGCTTCTCCTCCCTTTAGAGCACGCACCCACCATGTGTTTCAAGGCAACACTAAAACAGGATTGCAAAGTCAAAGAACATGTACCTGGATGCGCAGGGCAGCCACGGGAAATGCAGCCTCCCGAGGAAGGGGTCTCCTCTGCACTGGTTCCTGCAGGGCTCTGGCTCCTTAAATAGCCCACGCTCAGCGTGGGGGCCCCGTCACAATGGGTGTCTCCACAGCGACCGACAGGGCTTTGTGATGGCTTCAGAACATGCAACTCTGTCTGAGGACAGGTGAGCAGTCAACAGAGAGTTGATGGGTCAGGTTTAAAGGGAGAACAGCCATGGGAGACATTACTGTGGGCATCTGCTAGAGACCACCTGATCAAGAGCACTCTGTGGATGAAGCACTCTACAGACAGATAGGAAGAGCCTCACGCTCGCAGGCCCTTGTTCTCATGGGGGACTTCAACCACCCTGACATCTGTTGGAGCAATGCTACGGCCCAGCACAAGCAATCCAGGAGGTTCCTCGATTGTGTGGAAGATAACTTCCTTCTGCAAGTAATAGAGGAGCCGACAAGGAGGGGTGCCATGCCAGACCTCATGCTCACCAACAGGGAAGGGCTCATTGGAAATGTGACACTCCAGAGCAGCCTTGGTTGCAGCCATCATGAGATGGTCGAATTTGAGATCCTCAGCACAGTGAGAAGAGCGTGCAGCGAGCTCACTGCCCTGGACTTCAAGAGAGCAGACTTTGGCCTCTTCAGGAACCTGCTTAGGAAGGTTCCATGGGATATAGCCCTAGAGGGCAGGGGAGCCCAAGGTTGTTGGTTGATATTCAAGGATCTCCTACTACAAGCTCAAGAGTATTGCATCGCAACTAGAAGGAAGTGCAGCAGGACGGCCAGGAGACCTGACTGGATGGATAAGGAGCTGCTGAGGAAACTTGGAAGGAAAAAAAAGGCTTATAAAAGGTGGAAGCAAGGACAGGCAGTCTGGGAAGAATACAGGGATGTTGTCTGAGAAGCTATGGACCAGGTTAGGAAAGCTAAGGCCCAGTTAGAATTAAACTTGGCTAGGGGTGTGAAAGATAACAGGAAGGGATTCTATAGTTACATTGCAAATGAAAGATAGGGTAGGGACAACGTAGGCCCCCTCCAGAAACTATCAAGAGAACTGGCTACCCTAGATTTGCAGACGGCTGAGGTTCTTCATGACTTCTTTGCCTCTGTCTTCACTGGCAAAGGCTCTGACCGCACCACCCAAGTCTTGGAATGCAGACACAGGGAATGTGAGAATAAAGACCCTAGGCCCACTGTAGGAGAGGATCTGGTTTGAGACCATCCTAAAAACCTAAACGTACACAAGTCCATGGGACCTGGACATCCATCTGCGGGTCCTGAAGGAGCTGGCAAATGAAGTTGCTAAGACACTGGCCATCATATTTGAAAAATCATGGCACTCAGGTGAAGTTCCTGATGACTGGAGAAAGGGAAATATGACCCCATTTTTCAAGAAGGGGAAAATGGATGAGCCAGGGAATTACAGACCAGTCAGTCTCACCTTTCCTCAGTCCTCAGTCTCCTCTCAGCACCTGAGGTTCACGGACTCAATCCAAATACACCATGGGGCTCATGAAAACCTTTGGGATTTGTCAAGCCTTGCAGATTGCACAGCACATTTTAGGATTCCGAGTGCAGGAAGATTGCAAAGGGCAACGGATAAAAGTTATTTTGAATTTTTTTTTCTTACTTTTCAGTTTAGAAATTTCTGTGACTTCGGGAATGCCTGGCACAGGGATCACTAGAACCTGCCAGCACCCCTCCTGCCTTCCGCAATGCCCAGTGGGCTTGCGTGGGCCTTGACTGTCCCCTTGTGCTGAGCTCCCAGTGACAGATTTACAGGAGGGTGAAAATTTATGAAACCGTTCTAGCAGTGATTATATTTGAAAAGTTTGTAGTTTGCAAAGAAAGCCTTTGTACATATGTTAAAATTTTGTAACTTTGCTGTTCTGTATTTTAGGTACTGTTCCAGCAGGTGATTGTGTTTAGAAATCATAAATCAATAGAGAAGCTTCATACGCTGAATACTGCAGTTGTGTGGGTTTGTATCTTAGCTACTTTATAACTAAAGGCTACAATGGTGACTTTAGGAATAGAGACAAATATAACCTAACCCTAACCCTAACCCTAACCCTAACCCTAACCCCCTAACCCTAACCCTAACCCTAACCCTAACCCCTAACCCTAACCCTAACCCTAACCCTAACCCATAACCCCTAACCCTAACCCTAACCCTAACCCTAACCCCTAACCCTAACCCTAACAGTAACCCTAACCCCCTAACCCTAACCCCCTAACCCTAACCCTAACACCCTAACCCTAACCCTAACCCTAACCCTCATCATCCTCCTTATCTACACAGAGAAACCAAGGGAGTCCCCCTGACAGATCCCATGGACTGTCCGAGGCAGCAGGCTCTGACTGGGAGGTAGAAGTTCTCCTGCCCTGACACCTTCTCAGCACCTCTGACACCAGCAGCTCCTGCACACAGAAGGCTCCTGCTTCGCCCCCAGCACCTCTGCAGGCAGAGCTCAGCTCCAAGCACAGGAACAAGCCCAGCGCCTCCTCCTCACCCATCCCCTGCTCCTACAGCTGGGATGGCACCAGCACATCTCCTGACAGCTTCTCCTCCCTTTAGAGCACGCACCCACCATGTGTTTCAAGGCAACACTAAAACAGGATTGCAAAGTCAAAGAACATGTACCTGGATGCGCAGGGCAGCCACGGGAAATGCAGCCTCCCGAGGGAGGGGTCTCCTCTGCACTGGTTACTGCAGGGCTCTGGCTCCTTAAATAGCCCACGCTCAGCGTGGGGGCCCCGTCACAATGGGTGTCTCCACAGCGACCGCCAGGGCTTTGTGATGGCTTCAGAACATGCAACTCTGTCTGAGGACAGGTGAGCAGTCAACAGAGAGTTGATGGGTCAGGTTTAAAGGGAGAACAGCCATGGGAGACATTACTGTGGGCATCTGCTAGAGACCACCTGATCAAGAGCACTCTGTGGAGGAAGCACTCTACAGACAGATAGGAAGAGCCTCACGCTCGCAGGCCCTTGTTCTCATGGGGGACTTCAACCACCCTGACATCTGTTGGAGCAATGGTACGGCCCAGCACAAGCAATCCAGGAGGTTCCTCGATTGTGTGGAAGATAACTTCCTTCTGCAAGTAATAGAGGAGCCGACAAGGAGGGGTGCCATGCCAGACCTCATGCTCACCAACAGGGAAGGGCTCATTGGAAATGTGACACTCCAGAGCAGCCTTGGTTGCAGCCATCATGAGATGGTCGAATTTGAGATCCTCAGCACAGTGAGAAGAGCGTGCAGCGAGCTCACTGCCCTGGACTTCAAGAGAGCAGACTTTGGCCTCTTCAGGAACCTGCTTAGGAAGGTTCCATGGGATATAGCCCTAGAGGGCAGGGGAGCCCAAGGTTGTTGGTTGATATTCAAGGATCTCCTACTACAAGCTCAAGAGTATTGCATCGCAACTAGAAGGAAGTGCAGCAGGACGGCCAGGAGACCTGACTGGATGGATAAGGAGCTGCTGAGGAAACTTGGAAGGAAAAAAAAGGCTTATAAAAGGTGGAAGCAAGGACAGGCAGTCTGGGAAGAATACAGGATGTTGTCTGAGAAGCTATGGACCAGGTGAGGAAAGCTAAGGCCCAGTTAGAATTAAACTTGGCTAGGGGTGTGAAAGATAACAGGAAGGGATTCTATAGTTACATTGCAAATGAAAGATAGGGTAGGGACAACGTAGGCCCCCTCCAGAAACTATCAAGAGAACTGGCTACCCTAGATTTGCAGACGGCTGAGGTTCTTCATGACTTCTTTGCCTCTGTCTTCACTGGCAAAGGCTCTGACCGCACCACCCAAGTCTTGGAATGCAGACCCAGGGAATGTGAGAATAAAGACCCTAGGCCCACTGTAGGAGAGGATCTGGTTTGAGACCATCCTAAAAACCTAAACGTACACAAGTCCATGGGACCTGGACATCCATCTGCGGGTCCTGAAGGAGCTGGCAAATGAAGTTGCTAAGACACTGGCCATCATAGTTGAAAAATCATGGCACTCAGGTGAAGTTCCTGATGACTGGAGAAAGGGAAATATGACCCCATTTTTCAAGAAGGGGAAAATGGATGAGCCAGGGAATTACAGACCAGTCAGTCTCACCTTTCCTCAGTCCTCAGTCTCCTCTCAGCACCTGAGGTTCACGGACTCAATCCAAATACACCATGGGGCTCATGAAAACCTTTGGGATTTGTCAAGCCTTGCAGATTGCACAGCACATTTTAGGATTCCGAGTGCAGGAAGATTGCAAAGGGCAACGGATAAAAGTTATTTTGAATTTTTTTTTCTTACTTTTCAGTTTAGAAATTTCTGTGACTTCGGGAATGCCTGGCACAGGGATCACTAGAACCTGCCAGCACCCCTCCTGCCTTCTGCAATGCCCAGTGGGCTTGCGTGGGCCTTGACTGTCCCCTTGTGCTGAGCTCCCAGTGACAGATTTACAGGAGGGTGAAAATTTATGAAACCGTTCTAGCAGTGATTATATTTGAAAAGTTTGTAGTTTGCAAAGAAAGCCTTTGTACATATGTTAAAATTTTGTAACTTTGCTGTTCTGTATTTTAGGTACTGTTCCAGTAGGTGATTGTGTTTAGAAATCATAAATCAATAGAGAAGCTTCATACGCTGAATACTGCAGTTGTGTGGGTTTGTATCTTAGGTACTTTATAACTAAAGGCTACAATGGTGACTTTAGGAATAGAGACAAATATAACCTAACCCTACCCCTAACCCTAATCCTAACCCTAACCCCCTAACCCTAACCCTAACCCTAACCCTAACCCTAACCCTAACCCTAACCCTAACCCCCTAACCCTAGCCCTAACCCTAACCCTAACCCTAACCCTAACCCCTAACCCTAACCCTAACCCTAACCCATAACCCCTAACCCTAACCCTAACCCTAACCCTAACCCCTAACCCTAACCCTAACAGTAACCCTAACCCCCTAACCCTAACCCCCTAACCCTAACCCTAACACCCTAACCCTAACCCTAACCCTAACCCTCATCATCCTCCTTATCTACACAGTGAAACCAAGGGAGTCCCCCTGACAGATCCCATGGACTGTCCGAGGCAGCAGGCTCTGACTGGGAGGTAGAAGTTCTCCTGCCCTGACACCTTCTCAGCACCTCTGACACCAGCAGCTCCTGCACACAGAAGGCTCCTGCTTCGCCCCCAGCACCTCTGCAGGCAGAGCTCAACTCCAAGCACAGGAACAAGCCCAGCGCCTCCTCCTCACCCATCCCCTGCTCCTACAGCTGGGATGGCACCAGCACATCTCCTGACAGCTTCTCCTCCCTTTAGAGCACGCACCCACCATGTGTTTCAAGGCAACACTAAAACAGGATTGCAAAGTCAAAGAACATGTACCTGGATGCGCAGGGCAGCCACGGGAAATGCAGCCTCCCGAGGGAGGGGTCTCCTCTGCACTGGTTACTGCAGGGCTCTGGCTCCTTAAATAGCCCACGCTCAGCGTGGGGGCCCCGTCACAATGGGTGTCTCCACAGCGACCGACAGGGCTTTGTGATGGCTTCAGAACATGCAACTCTGTCTGAGGACAGGTGAGCAGTCAACAGAGAGTTTATGGGTCAGGTTTAAAGGGAGAACAGCCATGGGAGACATTACTGTGGGCATCTGCTACAGACCACCTGATCAAGAGGACTCTGTGGATGAAGCACTCTACAGACAGATAGGAAGAGCCTCACGCTCGCAGGCCCTTGTTCTCATGGGGGACTTCAACCACCCTGACATCTGTTGAAGCCATGGTACGGCCCAGCACAAGCAATCCAGGAGGTTCCTCGATTGTGTGGAAGATAACTTCCTTCTGCAAGTAATAGAGGAGCCGACAAGGAGGGGTGCCATGCCAGACCTCATGCTCACCAACAGGGAAGGGCTCATTGGAAATGTGACACTCCAGAGCAGCCTTGGTTGCAGCCATCATGAGATGGTCGAATTTGAGATCCTCAGCACAGTGAGAAGAGCGTGCAGCGAGCTCACTGCCCTGGACTTCAAGAGAGCAGACTTTGGCCTCTTCAGGAACCTGCTTAGGAAGGTTCCATGGGATATAGCCCTAGAGGGCAGGGGAGCCCAAGGTTGTTGGTTGATATTCAAGGATCTCCTACTACAAGCTCAAGAGTATTGCATCGCAACTAGAAGGAAGTGCAGCAGGACGGCCAGGAGACCTGACTGGATGGATAAGGAGCTGCTGAGGAAACTTGGAAGGAAAAAAAAGGCTTATAAAAGGTGGAAGCAAGGACAGGCAGTCTGGGAAGAATACAGGGATGTTGTCTGAGAAGCTATGGACCAGGTTAGGAAAGCTAAGGCCCAGTTAGAATTAAACTTGGCTAGGGGTGTGAAAGATAACAGGAAGGGATTCTATAGTTACATTGCAAATGAAAGATAGGGTAGGGACAACGTAGGCCCCCTCCAGAAACTATCAAGAGAACTGGCTACCCTAGATTTGCAGACGGCTGAGGTTCTTAATGACTTCTTTGCCTCTGTCTTCACTGGCAAAGGCTCTGACCGCACCACCCAAGTCTTGGAATGCAGACACAGGGAATGTGAGAATAAAGACCCTAGGCCCACTGTAGGAGAGGATCTGGTTTGAGACCATCCTAAAAACCTAAACGTACACAAGTCCATGGGACCTGGACATCCATCTGCGGGTCCTGAAGGAGCTGGCAAATGAAGTTGCTAAGACACTGGCCATCATATTTGAAAAATCATGGCACTCAGGTGAAGTTCCTGATGACTGGAGAAAGGGAAATATGACCCCATTTTTCAAGAAGGGGAAAATGGATGAGCCAGGGAATTACAGACCAGTCAGTCTCACCTTTCCTCAGTCCTCAGTCTCCTCTCAGCACCTGAGGTTCACGGACTCAATCCAAATACACCATGGGGCTCATGAAAACCTTTGGGATTTGTCAAGCCTTGCAGATTGCACAGCACATTTTAGGATTCCGAGTGCAGGAAGATTGCAAAGGGCAACGGATAAAAGTTATTTTGAATTTTTTTTTCTTACTTTTCAGTTTAGAAATTTCTGTGACTTCGGGAATGCCTGGCACAGGGATCACTAGAACCTGCCAGCACCCCTCCTGCCTTCCGCAATGCCCAGTGGGCTTGCGTGGGCCTTGACTGTCCCCTTGTGCTGAGCTCCCAGTGACAGATTTACAGGAGGGTGAAAATTTATGAAACCGTTCTAGCAGTGATTATATTTGAAAAGTTTGTAGTTTGCAAAGAAAGCCTTTGTACATATGTTAAAATTTTGTAACTTTGCTGTTCTGTATTTTAGGTACTGTTCCAGTAGGTGATTGTGTTTAGAAATCAAAAATCAATAGAGAAGCTTCATATGCTGAATACTGCAGTTGTGTGGGTTTGTATCTTAGGTACTTTATAACTAAAGGCTACAATGGTGACTTTAGGAATAGAGACAAATATAACCTAACCCTACCCCTAACCCTAATCCTAACCCTAACCCCCTAACCCTAACCCTAACCCTAACCCTAATCCTAACCCGTAACCCTAACCCTAACCCTAACCCTAACCCCTAACACCTAACCCTAACCCTAACCCCTAACCCTAACCCTAACAGTAACCCTAACCCCCTAACCCTAACCCCCTAACCCTAACCCTAACACCCTAACCCTAACCCTAACCCTAACCCTCATCATCCTCCTTATCTACACAGAGAAACCAAGGGAGTCCCCCTGACAGATCCCATGGACTGTCCGAGGCAGCAGGCTCTGACTGGGAGGTAGAAGTTCTCCTGCCCTGACACCTTCTCAGCACCTCTGACACCAGCAGCTCCTGCACACAGAAGGCTCCTGCTTCGCCCCCAGCACCTCTGCAGGCAGAGCTCAGCTCCAAGCACAGGAACAAGCCCAGCGCCTCCTCCTCACCCATCCCCTGCTCCTACAGCTGGGATGGCACCAGCACATCTCCTGACAGCTTCTCCTCCCTTTAGAGCACGCACCCACCATGTGTTTCAAGGCAACACTAAAACAGGATTGCAAAGTCAAAGAACATGTACCTGGATGCGCAGGGCAGCCACGGGAAATGCAGCCTCCCGAGGGAGGGGTCTCCTCTGCACTGGTTACTGCAGGGCTCTGGCTCCTTAAATAGCCCACGCTCAGCGTGGGGGCCCCGTCACAATGGGTGTCTCCACAGCGACCGCCAGGGCTTTGTGATGGCTTCAGAACATGCAACTCTGTCTGAGGACAGGTGAGCAGTCAACAGAGAGTTGATGGGTCAGGTTTAAAGGGAGAACAGCCATGGGAGACATTACTGTGGGCATCTGCTAGAGACCACCTGATCAAGAGGACTCTGTGGATGAAGCACTCTACAGACAGATAGGAAGAGCCTCACGCTCGCAGGCCCTTGTTCTCATGGGGGACTTCAACCACCCTGACATCTGTTGGAGCAATGCTACGGCCCAGCACAAGCAATCCAGGAGGTTCCTCGATTGTGTGGAAGATAACTTCCTTCTGCAAGTAATAGAGGAGCCGACAAGGAGGGGTGCCATGCCAGACCTCATGCTCACCAACAGGGAAGGGCTCATTGGAAATGTGACACTCCAGAGCAGCCTTGGTTGCAGCCATCATGAGATGGTCGAATTTGAGATCCTCAGCACAGTGAGAAGAGCGTGCAGCGAGCTCACTGCCCTGGACTTCAAGAGAGCAGACTTTGGCCTCTTCAGGAACCTGCTTAGGAAGGTTCCATGGGATATAGCCCTAGAGGGCAGGGGAGCCCAAGGTTGTTGGTTGATATTCAAGGATCTCCTACTACAAGCTCAAGAGTATTGCATCGCAACTAGAAGGAAGTGCAGCAGGACGGCCAGGAGACCTGACTGGATGGATAAGGAGCTGCTGAGGAAACTTGGAAGGAAAAAAAAGGCTTATAAAAGGTGGAAGCAAGGACAGGCAGTCTGGGAAGAATACAGGGATGTTGTCTGAGAAGCTATGGACCAGGTGAGGAAAGCTAAGGCCCAGTTAGAATTAAACTTGGCTAGGGGTGTGAAAGATAACAGGAAGGGATTCTATAGTTACATTGCAAATGAAAGATAGGGTAGGGACAACGTAGGCCCCCTCCAGAAACTATCAAGAGAACTGGCTACCCTAGATTTGCAGACGGCTGAGGTTCTTAATGACTTCTTTGCCTCTGTCTTCACTGGCAAAGGCTCTGACCGCACCACCCAAGTCTTGGAATGCAGACACAGGGAATGTGAGAATAAAGACCCTAGGCCCACTGTAGGAGAGGATCTGGTTTGAGACCATCCTAAAAACCTAAACGTACACAAGTCCATGGGACCTGGACATCCATCTGCGGGTCCTGAAGGAGCTGGCAAATGAAGTTGCTAAGACACTGGCCATCATATTTGAAAAATCATGGCACTCAGGTGAAGTTCCTGATGACTGGAGAAAGGGAAATATGACCCCATTTTTCAAGAAGGGGAAAATGGATGAGCCAGGGAATTACAGACCAGTCAGTCTCACCTTTCCTCAGTCCTCAGTCTCCTCTCAGCACCTGAGGTTCACGGACTCAATCCAAATACACCATGGGGCTCATGAAAACCTTTGGGATTTGTCAAGCCTTGCAGATTGCACAGCACATTTTAGGATTCCGAGTGCAGGAAGATTGCAAAGGGCAACGGATAAAAGTTATTTTGAATTTTTTTTTCTTACTTTTCAGTTTAGAAATTTCTGTGACTTCGGGAATGCCTGGCACAGGGATCACTAGAACCTGCCAGCACCCCTCCTGCCTTCTGCAATGCCCAGTGGGCTTGCGTGGGCCTTGACTGTCCCCTTGTGCTGAGCTCCCAGTGACAAATTTACAGGAGGGTGAAAATTTCTGAAACCGTTCTAGCAGTGATTATATTTGAAAAGTTTGTAGTTTGCAAAGAAAGCCTTTGTACATATGTTAAAATTTTGTAACTTTGCTGTTCTGTATTTTAGGTACTGTTCCAGTAGGTGATTGTGTTTAGAAATCAAAAATCAATAGAGAAGCTTCATACGCTGAATACTGCAGTTGTGTGGGTTTGTATCTTAGCTACTTTATAACTAAAGGCTACAATGGTGACATTAGGAATAGAGACAAATATAACCTAACCCTAACCCTAACCCTAACCCTAACCCCCTAACCCTAACCCTAACCCTAACCCTAACCCTAACCCTAAACCCTAACCCTAACCCTAACCCTAACCCTAACCCATAACCCCTAACCCTAACCCTAACCCTAACCCTAACCCCTAACCCTAACCCTAACAGTAACCCTAACCCCCTAACCCTAACCCCCTAACCCTAACCCTAACACCCTAACCCTAACCCTAACCCTAACCCTCATCATCCTCCTTATCTACACAGTGAAACCAAGGGAGTCCCCCTGACAGATCCCATGGACTGTCCGAGGCAGCAGGCTCTGACTGGGAGGTAGAAGTTCTCCTGCCCTGACACCTTCTCAGCACCTCTGACACCAGCAGCTCCTGCACACAGAAGGCTCCTGCTTCGCCCCCAGCACCTCTGCAGGCAGAGCTCAACTCCAAGCACAGGAACAAGCCCAGCGCCTCCTCCTCACCCAGCCCCTGCTCCTACAGCTGGGATGGCACCAGCACATCTCCTGACAGCTTCTCCTCCCTTTAGAGCACGCACCCACCATGTGTTTCAAGGCAACACTAAAACAGGATTGCAAAGTCAAAGAACATGTACCTGGATGCGCAGGGCAGCCACGGGAAATGCAGCCTCCCGAGGAAGGGGTCTCCTCTGCACTGGTTACTGCAGGGCTCTGGCTCCTTAAATAGCCCACGCTCAGCGTGGGGGCCCCGTCACAATGGGTGTCTCCACAGCGACCGCCAGGGCTTTGTGATGGCTTCAGAACATGCAACTCTGTCTGAGGACAGGTGAGCAGTCAACAGAGAGTTGATGGGTCAGGTTTAAAGGGAGAACAGCCATGGGAGACATTACTGTGGGCATCTGCTAGAGACCACCTGATCAAGAGGACTCTGTGGATGAAGCACTCTACAGACAGATAGGAAGAGCCTCACGCTCGCAGGCCCTTGTTCTCATGGGGGACTTCAACCACCCTGACATCTGTTGAAGCCATGGTACGGCCCAGCACAAGCAATCCAGGAGGTTCCTCGATTGTGTGGAAGATAACTTCCTTCTGCAAGTAATAGAGGAGCCGACAAGGAGGGGTGCCATGCCAGACCTCATGCTCACCAACAGGGAAGGGCTCATTGGAAATGTGACACTCCAGAGCAGCCTTGGTTGCAGCCATCATGAGATGGTCGAATTTGAGATCCTCAGCACAGTGAGAAGAGCGTGCAGCGAGCTCACTGCCCTGGACTTCAAGAGAGCAGACTTTGGCCTCTTCAGGAACCTGCTTAGGAAGGTTCCATGGGATATAGCCCTAGAGGGCAGGGGAGCCCAAGGTTGTTGGTTGATATTCAAGGATCTCCTACTACAAGCTCAAGAGTATTGCATCGCAACTAGAAGGAAGTGCAGCAGGACGGCCAGGAGACCTGACTGGATGGATAAGGAGCTGCTGAGGAAACTTGGAAGGAAAAAAAAGGCTTATAAAAGGTGGAAGCAAGGACAGGCAGTCTGGGAAGAATACAGGGATGTTGTCTGAGAAGCTATGGACCAGGTTAGGAAAGCTAAGGCCCAGTTAGAATTAAACTTGGCTAGGGGTGTGAAAGATAACAGGAAGGGATTCTATAGTTACATTGCAAATGAAAGATAGGGTAGGGACAACGTAGGCCCCCTCCAGAAACTATCAAGAGAACTGGCTACCCTAGATTTGCAGACGGCTGAGGTTCTTAATGACTTCTTTGCCTCTGTCTTCACTGGCAAAGGCTCTGACCGCACCACCCAAGTCTTGGAATGCAGACCCAGGGAATGTGAGAATAAAGACCCTAGGCCCACTGTAGGAGAGGATCTGGTTTGAGACCATCCTAAAAACCTAAACGTACACAAGTCCATGGGACCTGGACATCCATCTGCGGGTCCTGAAGGAGCTGGCAAATGAAGTTGCTAAGACACTGGCCATCATAGTTGAAAAATCATGGCACTCAGGTGAAGTTCCTGATGACTGGAGAAAGGGAAATATGACCCCATTTTTCAAGAAGGGGAAAATGGATGAGCCAGGGAATTACAGACCAGTCAGTCTCACCTTTCCTCAGTCCTCAGTCTCCTCTCAGCACCTGAGGTTCACGGACTCAATCCAAATACACCATGGGGCTCATGAAAACCTTTGGGATTTGTCAAGCCTTGCAGATTGCACAGCACATTTTAGGATTCCGAGTGCAGGAAGATTGCAAAGGGCAACGGATAAAAGTTATTTTGAATTTTTTTTTCTTACTTTTCAGTTTAGAAATTTCTGTGACTTCGGGAATGCCTGGCACAGGGATCACTAGAACCTGCCAGCACCCCTCCTGCCTTCCGCAATGCCCAGTGGGCTTGCGTGGGCCTTGACTGTCCCCTTGTGCTGAGCTCCCAGTGACAGATTTACAGGAGGGTGAAAATTTATGAAACCATTCTAGCAGTGATTATATTTGAAAAGTTTGTAGTTTGCAAAGAAAGCCTTTGTACATATGTTAAAATTTTGTAACTTTGCTGTTCTGTATTTTAGGTACTGTTCCAGTAGGTGATTGTGTTTAGAAATCATAAATCAATAGAGAAGCTTCATACGCTGAATACTGCAGTTGTGTGGGTTTGTATCTTAGGTACTTTATAACTAAAGGCTACAATGGTGACTTTAGGAATAGAGACAAATATAACCTAACCCTACCCCTAACCCTAATCCTAACCCTAACCCCCTAACCCTAACACTAACCCTAACCCTAATCCTAACCCGTAACCCTAACCCTAACCCTAACCCCTAACCCCTAACCCTAACCCTAACCCCTAACCCTAACCCTAACAGTAACCCTAACCCCCTAACCCTAACCCCCTAACCCTAACCCTAACACCCTAACCCTAACCCTAACCCTAACCCTCATCATCCTCCTTATCTACACAGAGAAACCAAGGGAGTCCCCCTGACAGATCCCATGGACTGTCCGAGGCAGCAGGCTCTGACTGGGAGGTAGAAGTTCTCCTGCCCTGACACCTTCTCAGCACCTCTGACACCAGCAGCTCCTGCACACAGAAGGCTCCTGCTTCGCCCCCAGCACCTCTGCAGGCAGAGCTCAGCTCCAAGCACAGGAACAAGCCCAGCGCCTCCTCCTCACCCATCCCCTGCTCCTACAGCTGGGATGGCACCAGCACATCTCCTGACAGCTTCTCCTCCCTTTAGAGCACGCACCCACCATGTGTTTCAAGGCAACACTAAAACAGGATTGCAAAGTCAAAGAACATGTACCTGGATGCGCAGGGCAGCCACGGGAAATGCAGCCTCCCGAGGGAGGGGTCTCCTCTGCACTGGTTACTGCAGGGCTCTGGCTCCTTAAATAGCCCACGCTCAGCGTGGGGGCCCCGTCACAATGGGTGTCTCCACAGCGACCGACAGGGCTTTGTGATGGCTTCAGAACATGCAACTCTGTCTGAGGACAGGTGAGCAGTCAACAGAGAGTTTATGGGTTTAAAGGGAGAACAGCCATGGGAGACATTACTGTGGGCATCTGCTAGAGACCACCTGATCAAGAGGACTCTGTGGATGAAGCACTCTACAGACAGATAGGAAGAGCCTCACGCTCGCAGGCCCTTGTTCTCATGGGGGACTTCAACCACCCTGACATCTGTTGGAGCAATGCTACGGCCCAGCACAAGCAATCCAGGAGGTTCCTCGATTGTGTGGAAGATAACTTCCTTCTGCAAGTAATAGAGGAGCCGACAAGGAGGGGTGCCATGCCAGACCTCATGCTCACCAACAGGGAAGGGCTCATTGGAAATGTGACACTCCAGAGCAGCCTTGGTTGCAGCCATCATGAGATGGTCGAATTTGAGATCCTCAGCACAGTGAGAAGAGCGTGCAGCGAGCTCACTGCCCTGGACTTCAAGAGAGCAGACTTTGGCCTCTTCAGGAACCTGCTTAGGAAGATTCCATGGGATATAGCCCTAGAGGGCAGGGGAGCCCAAGGTTGTTGGTTGATATTCAAGGATCTCCTACTACAAGCTCAAGAGTATTGCATCGCAACTAGAAGGAAGTGCAGCAGGACGGCCAGGAGACCTGACTGGATGGATAAGGAGCTGCTGAGGAAACTTGGAAGGAAAAAAAAGGCTTATAAAAGGTGGAAGCAAGGACAGGCAGTCTGGGAAGAATACAGGGATGTTGTCTGAGAAGCTATGGACCAGGTGAGGAAAGCTAAGGCCCAGTTAGAATTAAACTTGGCTAGGGGTGTGAAAGATAACAGGAAGGGATTCTATAGTTACATTGCAAATGAAAGATAGGGTAGGGACAACGTAGGCCCCCTCCAGAAACTATCAAGAGAACTGGCTACCCTAGATTTGCAGACGGCTGAGGTTCTTCATGACTTCTTTGCCTCTGTCTTCACTGGCAAAGGCTCTGACCGCACCACCCAAGTCTTGGAATGCAGACACAGGGAATGTGAGAATAAAGACCCTAGGCCCACTGTAGGAGAGGATCTGGTTTGAGACCATCCTAAAAACCTAAACGTACACAAGTCCATGGGACCTGGACATGCATCTGCGGGTCCTGAAGGAGCTGGCAAATGAAGTTGCTAAGACACTGGCCATCATATTTGAAAAATCATGGCACTCAGGTGAAGTTCCTGATGACTGGAGAAAGGGAAATATGACCCCATTTTTCAAGAAGGGGAAAATGGATGAGCCAGGGAATTACAGACCAGTCAGTCTCACCTTTCCTCAGTCCTCAGTCTCCTCTCAGCACCTGAGGTTCACGGACTCAATCCAAATACACCATGGGGCTCATGAAAACCTTTGGGATTTGTCAAGCCTTGCAGATTGCACAGCACATTTTAGGATTCCGAGTGCAGGAAGATTGCAAAGGGCAACGGATAAAAGTTATTTTGAATTTTTTTTTCTTACTTTTCAGTTTAGAAATTTCTGTGACTTCGGGAATGCCTGGCACAGGGATCACTAGAACCTGCCAGCACCCCTCCTGCCTTCTGCAATGCCCAGTGGGCTTGCGTGGGCCTTGACTGTCCCCTTGTGCTGAGCTCCCAGTGACAGATTTACAGGAGGGTGAAAATTTATGAAACCGTTCTAGCAGTGATTATATTTGAAAAGTTTGTAGTTTGCAAAGAAAGCCTTTGTACATATGTTAAAATTTTGTAACTTTGCTGTTCTGTATTTTAGGTACTGTTCCAGTAGGTGATTGTGTTTAGAAATCATAAATCAATAGAGAAGCTTCATACGCTGAATACTGCAGTTGTGTGGGTTTGTATCTTAGGTACTTTATAACTAAAGGCTACAATGGTGACTTTAGGAATAGAGACAAATATAACCTAACCCTAACCCTAACCCTAACCCTAACCCTAACCCCCTAACCCTAATCCTAACCCCCTAACCCTAACCCTAACCCCTAAACCTAAACCTAACCCTAACCCTAAACCTAACCCTAACCCTAACCCCTAACCCCTAACCCTAACCCTAACCCTAACCCCTAACCCTAACCCTAACAGTAACCCTAACCCCCTAACCCTAACCCCCTAACCTTAACCCTAACACCCTAACCCTAACCCTAACCCTAACCCTCATCATCCTCCTTATCTACACAGAGAAACCAAGGGAGTCCCCCTGACAGATCCCATGGACTGTCCGAGGCAGCAGGCTCTGACTGGGAGGTAGAAGTTCTCCTGCCCTGACACCTTCTCAGCACCTCTGACACCAGCAGCTCCTGCACACAGAAGGCTCCTGCTTCGCCCCCAGCACCTCTGCAGGCAGAGCTCAGCTCCAAGCACAGGAACAAGCCCAGCGCCTCCTCCTCACCCATCCCCTGCTCCTACAGCTGGGATGGCACCAGCACATCTCCTGACAGCTTCTCCTCCCTTTAGAGCACGCACCCACCATGTGTTTCAAGGCAACACTAAAACAGGATTGCAAAGTCAAAGAACATGTACCTGGATGCGCAGGGCAGCCACGGGAAATGCAGCCTCCCGAGGGATGGGTCTCCTCTGCACTGGTTACTGCAGGGCTCTGGCTCCTTAAATAGCCCACGCTCAGCGTGGGGGCCCCGTCACAATGGGTGTCTCCACAGCGACCGCCAGGGCTTTGTGATGGCTTCAGAACATGCAACTCTGTCTGAGGACAGGTGAGCAGTCAACAGAGAGTTGATGGGTCAGGTTTAAAGGGAGAACAGCCATGGGAGACATTACTGTGGGCATCTGCTAGAGACCACCTGATCAAGAGCACTCTGTGGATGAAGCACTCTACAGACAGATAGGAAGAGCCTCACGCTCGCAGGCCCTTGTTCTCATGGGGGACTTCAACCACCCTGACATCTGTTGGAGCAATGCTACGGCCCAGCACAAGCAATCCAGGAGGTTCCTCGATTGTGTGGAAGATAACTTCCTTCTGCAAGTAATAGAGGAGCCGACAAGGAGGGGTGCCATGCCAGACCTCATGCTCACCAACAGGGAAGGGCTCATTGGAAATGTGACACTCCAGAGCAGCCTTGGTTGCAGCCATCATGAGATGGTCGAATTTGAGATCCTCAGCACAGTGAGAAGAGCGTGCAGCGAGCTCACTGCCCTGGACTTCAAGAGAGCAGACTTTGGCCTCTTCAGGAACCTGCTTAGGAAGGTTCCATGGGATATAGCCCTAGAGGGCAGGGGAGCCCAAGGTTGTTGGTTGATATTCAAGGATCTCCTACTACAAGCTCAAGAGTATTGCATCGCAACTAGAAGGAAGTGCAGCAGGACGGCCAGGAGACCTGACTGGATGGATAAGGAGCTGCTGAGGAAACTTGGAAGGAAAAAAAAGGCTTATAAAAGGTGGAAGCAAGGACAGGCAGTCTGGGAAGAATACAGGGATGTTGTCTGAGAAGCTATGGACCAGGTTAGGAAAGCTAAGGCCCAGTTAGAATTAAACTTGGCTAGGGGTGTGAAAGATAACAGGAAGGGATTCTATAGTTACATTGCAAATGAAAGATAGGGTAGGGACAACGTAGGCCCCCTCCAGAAACTATCAAGAGAACTGGCTACCCTAGATTTGCAGACGGCTGAGGTTCTTCATGACTTCTTTGCCTCTGTCTTCACTGGCAAAGGCTCTGACCGCACCACCCAAGTCTTGGAATGCAGACACAGGGAATGTGAGAATAAAGACCCTAGGCCCACTGTAGGAGAGGATCTGGTTTGAGACCATCCTAAAAACCTAAACGTACACAAGTCCATGGGACCTGGACATCCATCAGCGGGTCCTGAAGGAGCTGGCAAATGAAGTTGCTAAGACACTGGCCATCATATTTGAAAAATCATGGCACTCAGGTGAAGTTCCTGATGACTGGAGAAAGGGAAATATGACCCCATTTTTCAAGAAGGGGAAAATGGATGAGCCAGGGAATTACAGACCAGTCAGTCTCACCTTTCCTCAGTCCTCAGTCTCCTCTCAGCACCTGAGGTTCACGGACTCAATCCAAATACACCATGGGGCTCATGAAAACCTTTGGGATTTGTCAAGCCTTGCAGATTGCACAGCACATTTTAGGATTCCGAGTGCAGGAAGATTGCAAAGGGCAACGGATAAAAGTTATTTTGAATTTTTTTTTCTTACTTTTCAGTTTAGAAATTTCTGTGACTTCGGGAATGCCTGGCACAGGGATCACTAGAACCTGCCAGCACCCCTCCTGCCTTCCGCAATGCCCAGTGGGCTTGCGTGGGCCTTGACTGTCCCCTTGTGCTGAGCTCCCAGTGACAGATTTACAGGAGGGTGAAAATTTATGAAACCGTTCTAGCAGTGATTATATTTGAAAAGTTTGTAGTTTGCAAAGAAAGCCTTTGTACATATGTTAAAATTTTGTAACTTTGCTGTTCTGTATTTTAGGTACTGTTCCAGTAGGTGATTGTGTTTAGAAATCAAAAATCAATAGAGAAGCTTCATATGCTGAATACTGCAGTTGTGTGGGTTTGTATCTTAGGTACTTTATAACTAAAGGCTACAATGGTGACTTTAGGAATAGAGACAAATATAACCTAACCCTAACCCTAACCCTAACCCTAACCACCTAACCCTAACCCTAACCCTAACCCTAACCCTAACCCCTAAACCTAACCCTAACCCTAAACCTAACCCTAACCCTAACCCCTAACCCCTAACCCTAACCCTAACCCCTAACCCTAACCCTAACAGTAACCCTAACCCCCTAACCCTAACCCCGTAACCTTTACCCTAACACCCTAACCCTAACCCTAACCCTAACCCTCATCATCCTCCTTATCTACACAGAGAAACCAAGGGAGTCCCCCTGACAGATCCCATGGACTGTCCGAGGCAGCAGGCTCTGACTGGGAGGTAGAAGTTCTCCTGCCCTGACACCTTCTCAGCACCTCTGACACCAGCAGCTCCTGCACACAGAAGGCTCCTGCTTCGCCCCCAGCACCTCTGCAGGCAGAGCTCAGCTCCAAGCACAGGAACAAGCCCAGCGCCTCCTCCTCACCCATCCCCTGCTCCTACAGCTGGGATGGCACCAGCACATCTCCTGACAGCTTCTCCTCCCTTTAGAGCACGCACCCACCATGTGTTTCAAGGCAACACTAAAACAGGATTGCAAAGTCAAAGAACATGTACCTGGATGCGCAGGGCAGCCACGGGAAATGCAGCCTCCCGAGGGAGGGGTCTCCTCTGCACTGGTTCCTGCAGGGCTCTGGCTCCTTAAATAGCCCACGCTCAGCGTGGGGGCCCCGTCACAATGGGTGTCTCCACAGCGACCGCCAGGGCTTTGTGATGGCTTCAGAACATGCAACTCTGTCTGAGGACAGGTGAGCAGTCAACAGAGAGTTTATGGGTCAGGTTTAAAGGGAGAACAGCCATGGGAGACATTACTGTGGGCATCTGCTACAGACCACCTGATCAAGAGCACTCTGTGGATGAAGCACTCTACAGACAGATGGGAAGAGCCTCACGCTCGCAGGCCCTTGTTCTCATGGGGGACTTCAACCACCCTGACATCTGTTGGAGCAATGCTACGGCCCAGCACAAGCAATCCAGGAGGTTCCTCGATTGTGTGGAAGATAACTTCCTTCTGCAAGTAATAGAGGAGCCGACAAGGAGGGGTGCCATGCCAGACCTCATGCTCACCAACAGGGAAGGGCTCATTGGAAATGTGACACTCCAGAGCAGCCTTGGTTGCAGCGATCATGAGATGGTCAAATTTGAGATCCTCAGCACAGTGAGAAGAGCGTGCAGCGAGCTCACTGCCCTGGACTTCAAGAGAGCAGACTTTGGCCTCTTCAGGAACCTGCTTAGGAAGGTTCCATGGGATATAGCCCTAGAGGGCAGGGGAGCCCAAGGTTGTTGGTTGATATTCAAGGATCTCCTACTATAAGCTCAAGAGTATTGCATCGCAACTAGAAGGAAGTGCAGCAGGACGGCCAGGAGACCTGACTGGATGGATAAGGAGCTGCTGAGGAAACTTGGAAGGAAAAAAAAGGCTTATAAAAGGTGGAAGCAAGGACAGGCAGTCTGGGAAGAATACAGGATGTTGTCTGAGAAGCTATGGACCAGGTTAGGAAAGCTAAGGCCCAGTTAGAATTAAACTTGGCTAGGGGTGTGAAAGATAACAGGAAGGGATTCTATAGTTACATTGCAAATGAAAGATAGGGTAGGGACAACGTAGGCCCCCTCCAGAAACTATCAAGAGAACTGGCTACCCTAGATTTGCAGACGGCTGAGGTTCTTAATGACTTCTTTGCCTCTGTCTTCACTGGCAAAGGCTCTGACCGCACCACCCAAGTCTTGGAATGCAGACCCAGGGAATGTGAGAATAAAGACCCTAGGCCCACTGTAGGAGAGGATCTGGTTTGAGACCATCCTAAAAACCTAAACGTACACAAGTCCATGGGACCTGGACATCCATCTGCGGGTCCTGAAGGAGCTGGCAAATGAAGTTGCTAAGACACTGGCCATCATATTTGAAAAATCATGGCACTCAGGTGAAGTTCCTGATGACTGGAGAAAGGGAAATATGACCCCATTTTTCAAGAAGGGGAAAATGGATGAGCCAGGGAATTACAGACCAGTCAGTCTCACCTTTCCTCAGTCCTCAGTCTCCTCTCAGCACCTGAGGTTCACGGACTCAATCCAAATACACCATGGGGCTCATGAAAACCTTTGGGATTTGTCAAGCCTTGCAGATTGCACAGCACATTTTAGGATTCCGAGTGCAGGAAGATTGCAAAGGGCAACGGATAAAAGTTATTTTGAATTTTTTTTTCTTACTTTTCAGTTTAGAAATTTCTGTGACTTCGGGAATGCCTGGCACAGGGATCACTAGAACCTGCCAGCACCCCTCCTGCCTTCCGCAATGCCCAGTGGGCTTGCGTGGGCCTTGACTGTCCCCTTGTGCTGAGCTCCCAGTGACAGATTTACAGGAGGGTGAAAATTTATGAAACCGTTCTAGCAGTGATTATATTTGAAAAGTTTGTAGTTTGCAAAGAAAGCCTTTGTACATATGTTAAAATTTTGTAACTTTGCTGTTCTGTATTTTAGGTACTGTTCCAGTAGGTGATTGTGTTTAGAAAACATAAATCAATAGAGAAGCTTCATATGCTGAATACTGCAGTTGTGTAGGTTTGTATCTTAGGTACTTTATAACTAAAGGCTACAATGGTGACTTTAGGAATAGAGACAAATATAACCTAACCCTAACCCTAACCCTAACCCTAACCCCCTAACCCTAACCCTAACCCTAACCCCTAACCCTAACCCTAACCCTAACCCCTAACCCCTAACCCTAACCCTAACCCTAACCCTAACCCTAACCCCTAACCCTAACCCTAACAGTAACCCTAACCCCCTAACCCTAACCCCCTAACCTTAACCCTAACACCCTAACCCTAACCCTAACCCTAACCCTAACCCTCATCATCCTCCTTATCTACACAGAGAAACCAAGGGAGTCCCCCTGACAGATCCCATGGACTGTCCGAGGCAGCAGGCTCTGACTGGGAGGTAGAAGTTCTCCTGCCCTGACACCTTCTCAGCACCTCTGACACCAGCAGCTCCTGCACACAGAAGGCTCCTGCTTCGCCCCCAGCACCTCTGCAGGCAGAGCTCAGCTCCAAGCACAGGAACAAGCCCAGCGCCTCCTCCTCACCCATCCCCTGCTCCTACAGCTGGGATGGCACCAGCACATCTCCTGACAGCTTCTCCTCCCTTTAGAGCACGCACCCACCATGTGTTTCAAGGCAACACTAAAACAGGATTGCAAAGTCAAAGAACATGTACCTGGATGCGCAGGGCAGCCACGGGAAATGCAGCCTCCCGAGGGAGGGGTCTCCTCTGCACTGGTTCCTGCAGGGCTCTGGCTCCTTAAATAGCCCACGCTCAGCGTGGGGGCCCCGTCACAATGGGTGTCTCCACAGCGACCGCCAGGGCTTTGTGATGGCTTCAGAACATGCAACTCTGTCTGAGGACAGGTGAGCAGTCAACAGAGAGTTTATGGGTCAGGTTTAAAGGGAGAACAGCCATGGGAGACATTACTGTGGGCATCTGCTACAGACCACCTGATCAAGAGGACTCTGTGGATGAAGCACTCTACAGACAGATAGGAAGAGCCTCACGCTCGCAGGCCCTTGTTCTCATGGGGGACTTCAACCACCCTGACATCTGTTGGAGCAATGCTACGGCCCAGCACAAGCAATCCAGGAGGTTCCTCGATTGTGTGGAAGATAACTTCCTTCTGCAAGTAATAGAGGAGCCGACAAGGAGGGGTGCCATGCCAGACCTCATGCTCACCAACAGGGAAGGGCTCATTGGAAATGTGACACTCCAGAGCAGCCTTGGTTGCAGCCATCATGAGATGGTCGAATTTGAGATCCTCAGCACAGTGAGAAGAGCGTGCAGCGAGCTCACTGCCCTGGACTTCAAGAGAGCAGACTTTGGCCTCTTCAGGAACCTGCTTAGGAAGGTTCCATGGGATATAGCCCTAGAGGGCAGGGGAGCCCAAGGTTGTTGGTTGATATTCAAGGATCTCCTACTACAAGCTCAAGAGTATTGCATCGCAACTAGAAGGAAGTGCAGCAGGACGGCCAGGAGACCTGACTGGATGGATAAGGAGCTGCTGAGGAAACTTGGAAGGAAAAAAAAGGCTTATAAAAGGTGGAAGCAAGGCCAGGCAGTCTGGGAAGAATACAGGGATGTTGTCTGAGAAGCTATGGACCAGGTTAGGAAAGCTAAGGCCCAGTTAGAATTAAACTTGGCTAGGGGTGTGAAAGATAACAGGAAGGGATTCTATAGTTACATTGCAAATGAAAGATAGGGTAGGGACAACGTAGGCCCCCTCCAGAAACTATCAAGAGAACTGGCTACCCTAGATTTGCAGACGGCTGAGGTTCTTCATGACTTCTTTGCCTCTGTCTTCACTGGCAAAGGCTCTGACCGCACCACCCAAGTCTTGGAATGCAGACACAGGGAATGTGAGAATAAAGACCCTAGGCCCACTGTAGGAGAGGATCTGGTTTGAGACCATCCTAAAAACCTAAACGTACACAAGTCCATGGGACCTGGACATCCATCTGCGGGTCCTGAAGGAGCTGGCAAATGAAGTTGCTAAGACACTGGCCATCATATTTGAAAAATCATGGCACTCAGGTGAAGTTCCTGATGACTGGAGAAAGGGAAATATGACCCCATTTTTCAAGAAGGGGAAAATGGATGAGCCAGGGAATTACAGACCAGTCAGTCTCACCTTTCCTCAGTCCTCAGTCTCCTCTCAGCACCTGAGGTTCACGGACTCAATCCAAATACACCATGGGGCTCATGAAAACCTTTGGGATTTGTCAAGCCTTGCAGATTGCACAGCACATTTTAGGATTCCGAGTGCAGGAAGATTGCAAAGGGCAACGGATAAAAGTTATTTTGAATTTTTTTTTCTTACTTTTCAGTTTAGAAATTTCTGTGACTTCGGGAATGCCTGGCACAGGGATCATTAGAACCTGCCAGCACCCCTCCTGCCTTCCGCAATGCCCAGTGGGCTTGCGTGGGCCTTGACTGTCCCCTTGTGCTGAGCTCCCAGTGACAGATTTACAGGAGGGTGAAAATTTATGAAACCGTTCTAGCAGTGATTATATTTGAAAAGTTTGTAGTTTGCAAAGAAAGCCTTTGTACATATGTTAAAATTTTGTAACTTTGCTGTTCTGTATTTTAGGTACTGTTCCAGTAGGTGATTGTGTTTAGAAATCAAAAATCAATAGAGAAGCTTCATATGCTGCATACTGCAGTTGTGTGGGTTTGTATCTTAGGTACTTTATAACTAAAGGCTACAATGGTGACTTTAGGAATAGAGACAAATATAACCTAACCCTAACCCTAACCCTAACCCTAACCCTAACCCCCTAACCCTAACCCTAACCCTAACCCTAACCCCTAAACCTAACCCTAACCCTAAACCTAACCCTAACCCTAACCCCTAACCCTAACCCTAACCCTAACCCCTAACCCTAACCCTAACAGTAACCCTAACCCCCTAACCCTAACCCCGTAACCTTTACCCTAACACCCTAACCCTAACCCTAACCCTAACCCTCATCATCCTCCTTATCTACACAGAGAAACCAAGGGAGTCCCCCTGACAGATCCCATGGACTGTCCGAGGCAGCAGGCTCTGACTGGGAGGTAGAAGTTCTCCTGCCCTGACACCTTCTCAGCACCTCTGACACCAGCAGCTCCTGCACACAGAAGGCTCCTGCTTCGCCCCCAGCACCTCTGCAGGCAGAGCTCAGCTCCAAGCACAGGAACAAGCCCAGCGCCTCCTCCTCACCCATCCCCTGCTCCTACAGCTGGGATGGCACCAGCACATCTCCTGACAGCTTCTCCTCCCTTTAGAGCACGCACCCACCATGTGTTTCAAGGCAACACTAAAACAGGATTGCAAAGTCAAAGAACATGTACCTGGATGCGCAGGGCAGCCACGGGAAATGCAGCCTCCCGAGGGAGGGGTCTCCTCTGCACTGGTTACTGCAGGGCTCTGGCTCCTTAAATAGCCCACGCTCAGCGTGGGGGCCCCGTCACAATGGGTGTCTCCACAGCGACCGCCAGGGCTTTGTGATGGCTTCAGAACATGCAACTCTGTCTGAGGACAGGTGAGCAGTCAACAGAGAGTTTATGGGTCAGGTTTAAAGGGAGAACAGCCATGGGAGACATTACTGTGGGCATCTGCTACAGACCACCTGATCAAGAGGACTCTGTGGATGAAGCACTCTACAGACAGATAGGAAGAGCCTCACGCTCGCAGGCCCTTGTTCTCATGGGGGACTTCAACCACCCTGACATCTGTTGGAGCAATGCTACGGCCCAGCACAAGCAATCCAGGAGGTTCCTCGATTGTGTGGAAGATAACTTCCTTCTGCAAGTAATAGAGGAGCCGACAAGGAGGGGTGCCATGCCAGACCTCATGCTCACCAACAGGGAAGGGCTCATTGGAAATGTGACACTCCAGAGCAGCCTTGGTTGCAGCCATCATGAGATGGTCGAATTTGAGATCCTCAGCACAGTGAGAAGAGCGTGCAGCGAGCTCACTGCCCTGGACTTCAAGAGAGCAGAATTTGGCCTCTTCAGGAACCTGCTTAGGAAGGTTCCATGGGATATAGCCCTAGAGGGCAGGGGAGCCCAAGGTTGTTGGTTGATATTCAAGGATCTCCTACTACAAGCTCAAGAGTATTGCATCGCAACTAGAAGGAAGTGCAGCAGGACGGCCAGGAGACCTGACTGGATGGATAAGGAGCTGCTGAGGAAACTTGGAAGGAAAAAAAAGGCTTATAAAAGGTGGAAGCAAGGACAGGCAGTCTGGGAAGAATACAGGGATGTTGTCTGAGAAGCTATGGACCAGGTTAGGAAAGCTAAGGCCCAGTTAGAATTAAACTTGGCTAGGGGTGTGAAAGATAACAGGAAGGGATTCTATAGTTACATTGCAAATGAAAGATAGGGTAGGGACAACGTAGGCCCCCTCCAGAAACTATCAAGAGAACTGGCTACCCTAGATTTGCAGACGGCTGAGGTTCTTCATGACTTCTTTGCCTCTGTCTTCACTGGCAAAGGCTCTGACCGCACCACCCAAGTCTTGGAATGCAGACACAGGGAATGTGAGAATAAAGACCCTAGGCCCACTGTAGGAGAGGATCTGGTTTGAGACCATCCTAAAAACCTAAACGTACACAAGTCCATGGGACCTGGACATCCATCTGCGGGTCCTGAAGGAGCTGGCAAATGAAGTTGCTAAGACACTGGCCATCATAGTTGAAAAATCATGGCACTCAGGTGAAGTTCCTGATGACTGGAGAAAGGGAAATATGACCCCATTTTTCAAGAAGGGGAAAATGGATGAGCCAGGGAATTACAGACCAGTCAGTCTCACCTTTCCTCAGTCCTCAGTCTCCTCTCAGCACCTGAGGTTCACGGACTCAATCCAAATACACCATGGGGCTCATGAAAACCTTTGGGATTTGTCAAGCCTTGCAGATTGCACAGCACATTTTAGGATTCCGAGTGCAGGAAGATTGCAAAGGGCAACGGATAAAAGTTATTTTGAATTTTTTTTTCTTACTTTTCAGTTTAGAAATTTCTGTGACTTCGGGAATGCCTGGCACAGGGATCACTAGAACCTGCCAGCACCCCTCCTGCCTTCCGCAATGCCCAGTGGGCTTGCGTGGGCCTTGACTGTCCCCTTGTGCTGAGCTCCCAGTGACAGATTTACAGGAGGGTGAAAATTTATGAAACCGTTCTAGCAGTGATTATATTTGAAAAGTTTGTAGTTTGCAAAGAAAGCCTTTGTACATATGTTAAAATTTTGTAACTTTGCTGTTCTGTATTTTAGGTACTGTTCCAGTAGGTGATTGTGTTTAGAAATCAAAAATCAATAGAGAAGCTTCATATGCTGAATACTGCAGTTGTGTGGGTTTGTATCTTAGGTACTTTATAACTAAAGGCTACAATGGTGACTTTAGGAATAGAGACAAATATAACCTAACCCTAACCCTAACCCTAACCCTAACCCTAACCCCCTAACCCTAACCCTAACCCTAACCCTAACCCCTAAACCTAACCCTAACCCTAAACCTAACCCTAACCCTAACCCCTAACCCTAACCCTAACCCTAACCCCTAACCCTAACCCTAACAGTAACCCTAACCCCCTAACCCTAACCCCGTAACCTTTACCCTAACACCCTAACCCTAACCCTAACCCTAACCCTCATCATCCTCCTTATCTACACAGAGAAACCAAGGGAGTCCCCCTGACAGATCCCATGGACTGTCCGAGGCAGCAGGCTCTGACTGGGAGGTAGAAGTTCTCCTGCCCTGACACCTTCTCAGCACCTCTGACACCAGCAGCTCCTGCACACAGAAGGCTCCTGCTTCGCCCCCAGCACCTCTGCAGGCAGAGCTCAGCTCCAAGCACAGGAACAAGCCCAGCGCCTCCTCCTCACCCATCCCCTGCTCCTACAGCTGGGATGGCACCAGCACATCTCCTGACAGCTTCTCCTCCCTTTAGAGCACGCACCCACCATGTGTTTCAAGGCAACACTAAAACAGGATTGCAAAGTCAAAGAACATGTACCTGGATGCGCAGGGCAGCCACGGGAAATGCAGCCTCCCGAGGGAGGGGTCTCCTCTGCACTGGTTACTGCAGGGCTCTGGCTCCTTAAATAGCCCACGCTCAGCGTGGGGGCCCCGTCACAATGGGTGTCTCCACAGCGACCGCCAGGGCTTTGTGATGGCTTCAGAACATGCAACTCTGTCTGAGGACAGGTGAGCAGTCAACAGAGAGTTTATGGGTCAGGTTTAAAGGGAGAACAGCCATGGGAGACATTACTGTGGGCATCTGCTACAGACCACCTGATCAAGAGGACTCTGTGGATGAAGCACTCTACAGACAGATAGGAAGAGCCTCACGCTCGCAGGCCCTTGTTCTCATGGGGGACTTCAACCACCCTGACATCTGTTGGAGCAATGCTACGGCCCAGCACAAGCAATCCAGGAGGTTCCTCGATTGTGTGGAAGATAACTTCCTTCTGCAAGTAATAGAGGAGCCGACAAGGAGGGGTGCCATGCCAGACCTCATGCTCACCAACAGGGAAGGGCTCATTGGAAATGTGACACTCCAGAGCAGCCTTGGTTGCAGCCATCATGAGATGGTCGAATTTGAGATCCTCAGCACAGTGAGAAGAGCGTGCAGCGAGCTCACTGCCCTGGACTTCAAGAGAGCAGAATTTGGCCTCTTCAGGAACCTGCTTAGGAAGGTTCCATGGGATATAGCCCTAGAGGGCAGGGGAGCCCAAGGTTGTTGGTTGATATTCAAGGATCTCCTACTACAAGCTCAAGAGTATTGCATCGCAACTAGAAGGAAGTGCAGCAGGACGGCCAGGAGACCTGACTGGATGGATAAGGAGCTGCTGAGGAAACTTGGAAGGAAAAAAAAGGCTTATAAAAGGTGGAAGCAAGGACAGGCAGTCTGGGAAGAATACAGGGATGTTGTCTGAGAAGCTATGGACCAGGTTAGGAAAGCTAAGGCCCAGTTAGAATTAAACTTGGCTAGGGGTGTGAAAGATAACAGGAAGGGATTCTATAGTTACATTGCAAATGAAAGATAGGGTAGGGACAACGTAGGCCCCCTCCAGAAACTATCAAGAGAACTGGCTACCCTAGATTTGCAGACGGCTGAGGTTCTTCATGACTTCTTTGCCTCTGTCTTCACTGGCAAAGGCTCTGACCGCACCACCCAAGTCTTGGAATGCAGACACAGGGAATGTGAGAATAAAGACCCTAGGCCCACTGTAGGAGAGGATCTGGTTTGAGACCATCCTAAAAACCTAAACGTACACAAGTCCATGGGACCTGGACATCCATCTGCGGGTCCTGAAGGAGCTGGCAAATGAAGTTGCTAAGACACTGGCCATCATAGTTGAAAAATCATGGCACTCAGGTGAAGTTCCTGATGACTGGAGAAAGGGAAATATGACCCCATTTTTCAAGAAGGGGAAAATGGATGAGCCAGGGAATTACAGACCAGTCAGTCTCACCTTTCCTCAGTCCTCAGTCTCCTCTCAGCACCTGAGGTTCACGGACTCAATCCAAATACACCATGGGGCTCATGAAAACCTTTGGGATTTGTCAAGCCTTGCAGATTGCACAGCACATTTTAGGATTCCGAGTGCAGGAAGATTGCAAAGGGCAACGGATAAAAGTTATTTTGAATTTTTTTTTCTTACTTTTCAGTTTAGAAATTTCTGTGACTTCGGGAATGCCTGGCACAGGGATCACTAGAACCTGCCAGCACCCCTCCTGCCTTCCGCAATGCCCAGTGGGCTTGCGTGGGCCTTGACTGTCCCCTTGTGCTGAGCTCCCAGTGACAGATTTACAGGAGGGTGAAAATTTATGAAACCGTTCTAGCAGTGATTATATTTGAAAAGTTTGTAGTTTGCAAAGAAAGCCTTTGTACATATGTTAAAATTTTGTAACTTTGCTGTTCTGTATTTTAGGTACTGTTCCAGTAGGTGATTGTGTTTAGAAATCAAAAATCAATAGAGAAGCTTCATATGCTGAATACTGCAGTTGTGTGGGTTTGTATCTTAGGTACTTTATAACTAAAGGCTACAATGGTGACTTTAGGAATAGAGACAAATATAACCTAACCCTAACCCTAACCCTAACCCTAACCCTAACCCCCTAACCCTAACCCTAACCCTAACCCTAACCCTAACCCCTAAACCTAACCCTAACCCTAAACCTAACCCTAACCCTAACCCTAACCCTAACCCCTAACCCCTAACCCTAACCCTAACCCTAACCCCTAACCCTAACCCTAACAGTAACCCTAACCCCCTAACCCTAACCCCGTAACCTTTACCCTAACACCCTAACCCTAACCCTAACCCTAACCCTCATCATCCTCCTTATCTACACAGAGAAACCAAGGGAGTCCCCCTGACAGATCCCATGGACTGTCCGAGGCAGCAGGCTCTGACTGGGAGGTAGAAGTTCTCCTGCCCTGACACCTTCTCAGCACCTCTGACACCAGCAGCTCCTGCACACAGAAGGCTCCTGCTTCGCCCCCAGCACCTCTGCAGGCAGAGCTCAGCTCCAAGCACAGGAACAAGCCCAGCGCCTCCTCCTCACCCATCCCCTGCTCCTACAGCTGGGATGGCACCAGCACATCTCCTGACAGCTTCTCCTCCCTTTAGAGCACGCACCCACCATGTGTTTCAAGGCAACACTAAAACAGGATTGCAAAGTCAAAGAACATGTACCTGGATGCGCAGGGCAGCCACGGGAAATGCAGCCTCCCGAGGGAGGGGTCTCCTCTGCACTGGTTCCTGCAGGGCTCTGGCTCCTTAAATAGCCCACGCTCAGCGTGGGGGCCCCGTCACAATGGGTGTCTCCACAGCGACCGCCAGGGCTTTGTGATGGCTTCAGAACATGCAACTCTGTCTGAGGACAGGTGAGCAGTCAACAGAGAGTTGATGGGTCAGGTTTAAAGGGAGAACAGCCATGGGAGACATTACTGTGGGCATCTGCTACAGACCACCTGATCAAGAGGACTCTGTGGATGAAGCACTCTACAGACAGATGGGAAGAGCCTCACGCTCGCAGGCCCTTGTTCTCATGGGGGACTTCAACCACCCTGACATCTGTTGGAGCAATGGTACGGCCCAGCACAAGCAATCCAGGAGGTTCCTCGATTGTGTGGAAGATAACTTCCTTCTGCAAGTAATAGAGGAGCCGACAAGGAGGGGTGCCATGCCAGACCTCATGCTCACCAACAGGGAAGGGCTCATTGGAAATGTGACACTCCAGAGCAGCCTTGGTTGCAGCGATCATGAGATGGTCGAATTTGAGATCCTCAGCACAGTGAGAAGAGCGTGCAGCGAGCTCACTGCCCTGGACTTCAAGAGAGCAGACTTTGGCCTCTTCAGGAACCTGCTTAGGAAGGTTCCATGGGATATAGCCCTAGAGGGCAGGGGAGCCCAAGGTTGTTGGTTGATATTCAAGGATCTCCTACTATAAGCTCAAGAGTATTGCATCGCAACTAGAAGGAAGTGCAGCAGGACGGCCAGGAGACCTGACTGGATGGATAAGGAGCTGCTGAGGAAACTTGGAAGGAAAAAAAAGGCTTATAAAAGGTGGAAGCAAGGACAGGCAGTCTGGGAAGAATACAGGATGTTGTCTGAGAAGCTATGGACCAGGTTAGGAAAGCTAAGGCCCAGTTAGAATTAAACTTGGCTAGGGGTGTGAAAGATAACAGGAAGGGATTCTATAGTTACATTGCAAATGAAAGATAGGGTAGGGACAACGTAGGCCCCCTCCAGAAACTATCAAGAGAACTGGCTACCCTAGATTTGCAGACGGCTGAGGTTCTTCATGACTTCTTTGCCTCTGTCTTCACTGGCAAAGGCTCTGACCGCACCACCCAAGTCTTGGAATGCAGACCCAGGGAATGTGAGAATAAAGACCCTAGGCCCACTGTAGGAGAGGATCTGGTTTGAGACCATCCTAAAAACCTAAACGTACACAAGTCCATGGAACCTGGACATCCATCTGCGGGTCCTGAAGGAGCTGGCAAATGAAGTTGCTAAGACACTGGCCATCATATTTGAAAAATCATGGCACTCAGGTGAAGTTCCTGATGACTGGAGAAAGGGAAATATGACCCCATTTTTCAAGAAGGGGAAAATGGATGAGCCAGGGAATTACAGACCAGTCAGTCTCACCTTTCCTCAGTCCTCAGTCTCCTCTCAGCACCTGAGGTTCACGGACTCAATCCAAATACACCATGGGGCTCATGAAAACCTTTGGGATTTGTCAAGCCTTGCAGATTGCACAGCACATTTTAGGATTCCGAGTGCAGGAAGATTGCAAAGGGCAACGGATAAAAGTTATTTTGAATTTTTTTTTCTTACTTTTCAGTTTAGAAATTTCTGTGACTTCGGGAATGCCTGGCACAGGGATCACTAGAACCTGCCAGCACCCCTCCTGCCTTCCGCAATGCCCAGTGGGCTTGCGTGGGCCTTGACTGTCCCCTTGTGCTGAGCTCCCAGTGACAGATTTACAGGAGGGTGAAAATTTATGAAACCGTTCTAGCAGTGATTATATTTGAAAAGTTTGTAGTTTGCAAAGAAAGCCTTTGTACATATGTTAAAATTTTGTAACTTTGCTGTTCTGTATTTTAGGTACTGTTCCAGTAGGTGATTGTGTTTAGAAAACATAAATCAATAGAGAAGCTTCATATGCTGAATACTGCAGTTGTGTGGGTTTGTATCTTAGGTACTTTATAACTAAAGGCTACAATGGTGACTTTAGGAATAGAGACAAATATAACCTAACCCTAACCCTAACCCTAACCCTAACCCCCTAACCCTAACCCTAACCCTAACCCCTAACCCTAACCCTAACCCTAACCCTAACCCCTAACCCCTAACCCTAACCCTAACCCTAACCCTAACCCTAACCCCTAACCCTAACCCTAACAGTAACCCTAACCCCCTAACCCTAACCCCCTAACCTTAACCCTAACACCCTAACCCTAACCCTAACCCTAACCCTAACCCTCATCATCCTCCTTATCTACACAGAGAAACCAAGGGAGTCCCCCTGACAGATCCCATGGACTGTCCGAGGCAGCAGGCTCTGACTGGGAGGTAGAAGTTCTCCTGCCCTGACACCTTCTCAGCACCTCTGACACCAGCAGCTCCTGCACACAGAAGGCTCCTGCTTCGCCCCCAGCACCTCTGCAGGCAGAGCTCAGCTCCAAGCACAGGAACAAGCCCAGCGCCTCCTCCTCACCCATCCCCTGCTCCTACAGCTGGGATGGCACCAGCACATCTCCTGACAGCTTCTCCTCCCTTTAGAGCACGCACCCACCATGTGTTTCAAGGCAACACTAAAACAGGATTGCAAAGTCAAAGAACATGTACCTGGATGCGCAGGGCAGCCACGGGAAATGCAGCCTCCCGAGGGAGGGGTCTCCTCTGCACTGGTTACTGCAGGGCTCTGGCTCCTTAAATAGCCCACGCTCAGCGTGGGGGCCCCGTCACAATGGGTGTCTCCACAGCGACCGCCAGGGCTTTGTGATGGCTTCAGAACATGCAACTCTGTCTGAGGACAGGTGAGCAGTCAACAGAGAGTTTATGGGTCAGGTTTAAAGGGAGAACAGCCATGGGAGACATTACTGTGGGCATCTGCTACAGACCACCTGATCAAGAGGACTCTGTGGATGAAGCACTCTACAGACAGATAGGAAGAGCCTCACGCTCGCAGGCCCTTGTTCTCATGGGGGACTTCAACCACCCTGACATCTGTTGGAGCAATGGTACGGCCCAGCACAAGCAATCCAGGAGGTTCCTCGATTGTGTGGAAGATAACTTCCTTCTGCAAGTAATAGAGGAGCCGACAAGGAGGGGTGCCATGCCAGACCTCATGCTCACCAACAGGGAAGGGCTCATTGGAAATGTGACACTCCAGAGCAGCCTTGGTTGCAGCCATCATGAGATGGTCGAATTTGAGATCCTCAGCACAGTGAGAAGAGCGTGCAGCGAGCTCACTGCCCTGGACTTCAAGAGAGCAGACTTTGGCCTCTTCAGGAACCTGCTTAGGAAGGTTCCATGGGATATAGCCCTAGAGGGCAGGGGAGCCCAAGGTTGTTGGTTGATATTCAAGGATCTCCTACTACAAGCTCAAGAGTATTGCATCGCAACTAGAAGGAAGTGCAGCAGGACGGCCAGGAGACCTGACTGGATGGATAAGGAGCTGCTGAGGAAACTTGGAAGGAAAAAAAAGGCTTATAAAAGGTGGAAGCAAGGACAGGCAGTCTGGGAAGAATACAGGGATGTTGTCTGAGAAGCTATGGACCAGGTTAGGAAAGCTAAGGCCCAGTTAGAATTAAACTTGGCTAGGGGTGTGAAAGATAACAGGAAGGGATTCTATAGTTACATTGCAAATGAAAGATAGGGTAGGGACAACGTAGGCCCCCTCCAGAAACTATCAAGAGAACTGGCTACCCTAGATTTGCAGACGGCTGAGGTTCTTCATGACTTCTTTGCCTCTGTCTTCACTGGCAAAGGCTCTGACCGCACCACCCAAGTCTTGGAATGCAGACACAGGGAATGTGAGAATAAAGACCCTAGGCCCACTGTAGGAGAGGATCTGGTTTGAGACCATCCTAAAAACCTAAACGTACACAAGTCCATGGGACCTGGACATCCATCTGCGGGTCCTGAAGGAGCTGGCAAATGAAGTTGCTAAGACACTGGCCATCATATTTGAAAAATCATGGCACTCAGGTGAAGTTCCTGATGACTGGAGAAAGGGAAATATGACCCCATTTTTCAAGAAGGGGAAAATGGATGAGCCAGGGAATTACAGACCAGTCAGTCTCACCTTTCCTCAGTCCTCAGTCTCCTCTCAGCACCTGAGGTTCACGGACTCAATCCAAATACACCATGGGGCTCATGAAAACCTTTGGGATTTGTCAAGCCTTGCAGATTGCACAGCACATTTTAGGATTCCGAGTGCAGGAAGATTGCAAAGGGCAACGGATAAAAGTTATTTTGAATTTTTTTTTCTTACTTTTCAGTTTAGAAATTTCTGTGACTTCGGGAATGCCTGGCACAGGGATCACTAGAACCTGCCAGCACCCCTCCTGCCTTCCGCAATGCCCAGTGGGCTTGCGTGGGCCTTGACTGTCCCCTTGTGCTGAGCTCCCAGTGACAGATTTACAGGAGGGTGAAAATTTATGAAACCGTTCTAGCAGTGATTATATTTGAAAAGTTTGTAGTTTGCAAAGAAAGCCTTTGTACATATGTTAAAATTTTGTAACTTTGCTGTTCTGTATTTTAGGTACTGTTCCAGTAGGTGATTGTGTTTAGAAAACATAAATCAATAGAGAAGCTTCATATGCTGAATACTGCAGTTGTGTGGGTTTGTATCTTAGGTACTTTATAACTAAAGGCTACAATGGTGACTTTAGGAATAGAGACAAATATAACCTAACCCTAACCCTAACCCTAACCCTAACCCCCTAACCCTAACCCTAACCCTAACCCCTAACCCTAACCCTAACCCTAACCCTAACCCCTAACCCCTAACCCTAACCCTAACCCTAACCCTAACCCTAACCCCTAACCCTAACCCTAACAGTAACCCTAACCCCCTAACCCTAACCCCCTAACCTTAACCCTAACACCCTAACCCTAACCCTAACCCTAACCCTAACCCTCATCATCCTCCTTATCTACACAGAGAAACCAAGGGAGTCCCCCTGACAGATCCCATGGACTGTCCGAGGCAGCAGGCTCTGACTGGGAGGTAGAAGTTCTCCTGCCCTGACACCTTCTCAGCACCTCTGACACCAGCAGCTCCTGCACACAGAAGGCTCCTGCTTCGCCCCCAGCACCTCTGCAGGCAGAGCTCAGCTCCAAGCACAGGAACAAGCCCAGCGCCTCCTCCTCACCCATCCCCTGCTCCTACAGCTGGGATGGCACCAGCACATCTCCTGACAGCTTCTCCTCCCTTTAGAGCACGCACCCACCATGTGTTTCAAGGCAACACTAAAACAGGATTGCAAAGTCAAAGAACATGTACCTGGATGCGCAGGGCAGCCACGGGAAATGCAGCCTCCCGAGGGAGGGGTCTCCTCTGCACTGGTTCCTGCAGGGCTCTGGCTCCTTAAATAGCCCACGCTCAGCGTGGGGGCCCCGTCACAATGGGTGTCTCCACAGCGACCGCCAGGGCTTTGTGATGGCTTCAGAACATGCAACTCTGTCTGAGGACAGGTGAGCAGTCAACAGAGAGTTTATGGGTCAGGTTTAAAGGGAGAACAGCCATGGGAGACATTACTGTGGGCATCTGCTACAGACCACCTGATCAAGAGGACTCTGTGGATGAAGCACTCTACAGACAGATAGGAAGAGCCTCACGCTCGCAGGCCCTTGTTCTCATGGGGGACTTCAACCACCCTGACATCTGTTGGAGCAATGGTACGGCCCAGCACAAGCAATCCAGGAGGTTCCTCGATTGTGTGGAAGATAACTTCCTTCTGCAAGTAATAGAGGAGCCGACAAGGAGGGGTGCCATGCCAGACCTCATGCTCACCAACAGGGAAGGGCTCATTGGAAATGTGACACTCCAGAGCAGCCTTGGTTGCAGCCATCATGAGATGGTCGAATTTGAGATCCTCAGCACAGTGAGAAGAGCGTGCAGCGAGCTCACTGCCCTGGACTTCAAGAGAGCAGACTTTGGCCTCTTCAGGAACCTGCTTAGGAAGGTTCCATGGGATATAGCCCTAGAGGGCAGGGGAGCCCAAGGTTGTTGGTTGATATTCAAGGATCTCCTACTACAAGCTCAAGAGTATTGCATCGCAACTAGAAGGAAGTGCAGCAGGACGGCCAGGAGACCTGACTGGATGGATAAGGAGCTGCTGAGGAAACTTGGAAGGAAAAAAAAGGCTTATAAAAGGTGGAAGCAAGGACAGGCAGTCTGGGAAGAATACAGGGATGTTGTCTGAGAAGCTATGGACCAGGTTAGGAAAGCTAAGGCCCAGTTAGAATTAAACTTGGCTAGGGGTGTGAAAGATAACAGGAAGGGATTCTATAGTTACATTGCAAATGAAAGATAGGGTAGGGACAACGTAGGCCCCCTCCAGAAACTATCAAGAGAACTGGCTACCCTAGATTTGCAGACGGCTGAGGTTCTTCATGACTTCTTTGCCTCTGTCTTCACTGGCAAAGGCTCTGACCGCACCACCCAAGTCTTGGAATGCAGACACAGGGAATGTGAGAATAAAGACCCTAGGCCCACTGTAGGAGAGGATCTGGTTTGAGACCATCCTAAAAACCTAAACGTACACAAGTCCATGGGACCTGGACATCCATCTGCGGGTCCTGAAGGAGCTGGCAAATGAAGTTGCTAAGACACTGGCCATCATATTTGAAAAATCATGGCACTCAGGTGAAGTTCCTGATGACTGGAGAAAGGGAAATATGACCCCATTTTTCAAGAAGGGGAAAATGGATGAGCCAGGGAATTACAGACCAGTCAGTCTCACCTTTCCTCAGTCCTCAGTCTCCTCTCAGCACCTGAGGTTCACGGACTCAATCCAAATACACCATGGGGCTCATGAAAACCTTTGGGATTTGTCAAGCCTTGCAGATTGCACAGCACATTTTAGGATTCCGAGTGCAGGAAGATTGCAAAGGGCAACGGATAAAAGTTATTTTGAATTTTTTTTTCTTACTTTTCAGTTTAGAAATTTCTGTGACTTCGGGAATGCCTGGCACAGGGATCATTAGAACCTGCCAGCACCCCTCCTGCCTTCCGCAATGCCCAGTGGGCTTGCGTGGGCCTTGACTGTCCCCTTGTGCTGAGCTCCCAGTGACAGATTTACAGGAGGGTGAAAATTTATGAAACCGTTCTAGCAGTGATTATATTTGAAAAGTTTGTAGTTTGCAAAGAAAGCCTTTGTACATATGTTAAAATTTTGTAACTTTGCTGTTCTGTATTTTAGGTACTGTTCCAGTAGGTGATTGTGTTTAGAAATCAAAAATCAATAGAGAAGCTTCATATGCTGAATACTGCAGTTGTGTGGGTTTGTATCTTAGGTACTTTATAACTAAAGGCTACAATGGTGACTTTAGGAATAGAGACAAATATAACCTAACCCTAACCCTAACCCTAACCCTAACCCTAACCCCCTAACCCTAACCCTAACCCTAACCCTAACCCCTAAACCTAACCCTAACCCTAAACCTAACCCTAACCCTAACCCCTAACACCTAACCCTAACCCTAACCCCTAACCCTAACCCTAACAGTAACCCTAACCCCCTAACCCTAACCCCGTAACCTTTACCCTAACACCCTAACCCTAACCCTAACCCTAACCCTCATCATCCTCCTTATCTACACAGAGAAACCAAGGGAGTCCCCCTGACAGATCCCATGGACTGTCCGAGGCAGCAGGCTCTGACTGGGAGGTAGAAGTTCTCCTGCCCTGACACCTTCTCAGCACCTCTGACACCAGCAGCTCCTGCACACAGAAGGCTCCTGCTTCGCCCCCAGCACCTCTGCAGGCAGAGCTCAGCTCCAAGCACAGGAACAAGCCCAGCGCCTCCTCCTCACCCATCCCCTGCTCCTACAGCTGGGATGGCACCAGCACATCTCCTGACAGCTTCTCCTCCCTTTAGAGCACGCACCCACCATGTGTTTCAAGGCAACACTAAAACAGGATTGCAAAGTCAAAGAACATGTACCTGGATGCGCAGGGCAGCCACGGGAAATGCAGCCTCCCGAGGGAGGGGTCTCCTCTGCACTGGTTCCTGCAGGGCTCTGGCTCCTTAAATAGCCCACGCTCAGCGTGGGGGCCCCGTCACAATGGGTGTCTCCACAGCGACCGCCAGGGCTTTGTGATGGCTTCAGAACATGCAACTCTGTCTGAGGACAGGTGAGCAGTCAACAGAGAGTTTATGGGTCAGGTTTAAAGGGAGAACAGCCATGGGAGACATTACTGTGGGCATCTGCTACAGACCACCTGATCAAGAGGACTCTGTGGATGAAGCACTCTACAGACAGATAGGAAGAGCCTCACGCTCGCAGGCCCTTGTTCTCATGGGGGACTTCAACCACCCTGACATCTGTTGGAGCAATGCTACGGCCCAGCACAAGCAATCCAGGAGGTTCCTCGATTGTGTGGAAGATAACTTCCTTCTGCAAGTAATAGAGGAGCCGACAAGGAGGGGTGCCATGCCAGACCTCATGCTCACCAACAGGGAAGGGCTCATTGGAAATGTGACACTCCAGAGCAGCCTTGGTTGCAGCCATCATGAGATGGTCGAATTTGAGATCCTCAGCACAGTGAGAAGAGCGTGCAGCGAGCTCACTGCCCTGGACTTCAAGAGAGCAGACTTTGGCCTCTTCAGGAACCTGCTTAGGAAGGTTCCATGGGATATAGCCCTAGAGGGCAGGGGAGCCCAAGGTTGTTGGTTGATATTCAAGGATCTCCTACTACAAGCTCAAGAGTATTGCATCGCAACTAGAAGGAAGTGCAGCAGGACGGCCAGGAGACCTGACTGGATGGATAAGGAGCTGCTGAGGAAACTTGGAAGGAAAAAAAAGGCTTATAAAAGGTGGAAGCAAGGACAGGCAGTCTGGGAAGAATACAGGGATGTTGTCTGAGAAGCTATGGACCAGGTTAGGAAAGCTAAGGCCCAGTTAGAATTAAACTTGGCTAGGGGTGTGAAAGATAACAGGAAGGGATTCTATAGTTACATTGCAAATGAAAGATAGGGTAGGGACAACGTAGGCCCCCTCCAGAAACTATCAAGAGAACTGGCTACCCTAGATTTGCAGACGGCTGAGGTTCTTCATGACTTCTTTGCCTCTGTCTTCACTGGCAAAGGCTCTGACCGCACCACCCAAGTCTTGGAATGCAGACACAGGGAATGTGAGAATAAAGACCCTAGGCCCACTGTAGGAGAGGATCTGGTTTGAGACCATCCTAAAAACCTAAACGTACACAAGTCCATGGGACCTGGACATCCATCTGCGGGTCCTGAAGGAGCTGGCAAATGAAGTTGCTAAGACACTGGCCATCATAGTTGAAAAATCATGGCACTCAGGTGAAGTTCCTGATGACTGGAGAAAGGGAAATATGACCCCATTTTTCAAGAAGGGGAAAATGGATGAGCCAGGGAATTACAGACCAGTCAGTCTCACCTTTCCTCAGTCCTCAGTCTCCTCTCAGCACCTGAGGTTCACGGACTCAATCCAAATACACCCTGGGGCTCATGAAAACCTTTGGGATTTGTCAAGCCTTGCAGATTGCACAGCACATTTTAGGATTCCGAGTGCAGGAAGATTGCAAAGGGCAACGGATAAAAGTTATTTTGAATTTTTTTTTCTTACTTTTCAGTTTAGAAATTTCTGTGACTTCGGGAATGCCTGGCACAGGGATCATTAGAACCTGCCAGCACCCCTCCTGCCTTCCGCAATGCCCAGTGGGCTTGCGTGGGCCTTGACTGTCCCCTTGTGCTGAGCTCCCAGTGACAGATTTACAGGAGGGTGAAAATTTATGAAACCGTTCTAGCAGTGATTATATTTGAAAAGTTTGTAGTTTGCAAAGAAAGCCTTTGTACATATGTTAAAATTTTGTAACTTTGCTGTTCTGTATTTTAGGTACTGTTCCAGTAGGTGATTGTGTTTAGAAATCAAAAATCAATAGAGAAGCTTCATATGCTGAATACTGCAGTTGTGTGGGTTTGTATCTTAGGTACTTTATAACTAAAGGCTACAATGGTGACTTTAGGAATAGAGACAAATATAACCTAACCCTAACCCTAACCCTAACCCTAACCCCCTAACCCTAACCCTAACCCTAACCCTAACCCCTAAACCTAACCCTAACCCTAAACCTAACCCTAACCCTAACCCCTAACCCTAACCCTAACCCTAACCCCTAACCCTAACCCTAACAGTAACCCTAACCCCCTAACCCTAACCCCGTAACCTTTACCCTAACACCCTAACCCTAACCCTAACCCTAACCCTCATCATCCTCCTTATCTACACAGAGAAACCAAGGGAGTCCCCCTGACAGATCCCATGGACTGTCCGAGGCAGCAGGCTCTGACTGGGAGGTAGAAGTTCTCCTGCCCTGACACCTTCTCAGCACCTCTGACACCAGCAGCTCCTGCACACAGAAGGCTCCTGCTTCGCCCCCAGCACCTCTGCAGGCAGAGCTCAGCTCCAAGCACAGGAACAAGCCCAGCGCCTCCTCCTCACCCATCCCCTGCTCCTACAGCTGGGATGGCACCAGCACATCTCCTGACAGCTTCTCCTCCCTTTAGAGCACGCACCCACCATGTGTTTCAAGGCAACACTAAAACAGGATTGCAAAGTCAAAGAACATGTACCTGGATGCGCAGGGCAGCCACGGGAAATGCAGCCTCCCGAGGGAGGGGTCTCCTCTGCACTGGTTACTGCAGGGCTCTGGCTCCTTAAATAGCCCACGCTCAGCGTGGGGGCCCCGTCACAATGGGTGTCTCCACAGCGACCGCCAGGGCTTTGTGATGGCTTCAGAACATGCAACTCTGTCTGAGGACAGGTGAGCAGTCAACAGAGAGTTGATGGGTCAGGTTTAAAGGGAGAACAGCCATGGGAGACATTACTGTGGGCATCTGCTAGAGACCACCTGATCAAGAGGACTCTGTGGATGAAGCACTCTACAGACAGATAGGAAGAGCCTCACGCTCGCAGGCCCTTGTTCTCATGGGGGACTTCAACCACCCTGACATCTGTTGGAGCAATGGTACGGCCCAGCACAAGCAATCCAGGAGGTTCCTCGATTGTGTGGAAGATAACTTCCTTCTGCAAGTAATAGAGGAGCCGACAAGGAGGGGTGCCATGCCAGACCTCATGCTCACCAACAGGGAAGGGCTCATTGGAAATGTGACACTCCAGAGCAGCCTTGGTTGCAGCGATCGTGAGATGGTCGAATTTGAGATCCTCAGCACAGTGAGAAGAGCGTGCAGCGAGCTCACTGCCCTGGACTTCAAGAGAGCAGACTTTGGCCTCTTCAGGAACCTGCTTAGGAAGGTTCCATGGGATATAGCCCTAGAGGGCAGGGGAGCCCAAGGTTGTTGGTTGATATTCAAGGATCTCCTACTACAAGCTCAAGAGTATTGCATCGCAACTAGAAGGAAGTGCAGCAGGACGGCCAGGAGACCTGACTGGATGGATAAGGAGCTGCTGAGGAAACTTGGAAGGAAAAAAAAGGCTTATAAAAGGTGGAAGCAAGGACAGGCAGTCTGGGAAGAATACAGGGATGTTGTCTGAGAAGCTATGGACCAGGTTAGGAAAGCTAAGGCCCAGTTAGAATTAAACTTGGCTAGGGGTGTGAAAGATAACAGGAAGGGATTCTATAGTTACATTGCAAATGAAAGATAGGGTAGGGACAACGTAGGCCCCCTCCAGAAACTATCAAGAGAACTGGCTACCCTAGATTTGCAGACGGCTGAGGTTCTTCATGACTTCTTTGCCTCTGTCTTCACTGGCAAAGGCTCTGACCGCACCACCCAAGTCTTGGAATGCAGACACAGGGAATGTGAGAATAAAGACCCTAGGCCCACTGTAGGAGAGGATCTGGTTTGAGACCATCCTAAAAACCTAAACGTACACAAGTCCATG